>NC_027750.1:60351657-60368984 GCF_000695525.1 Brassica oleracea var. oleracea
AAAAAAAAAAAAAAAAAAAAAAAAAAAAAAAAAAAAAACTTGGTGCTTTATTCCAATATTTGATACATAATAACATCTTAGCTGGTTTCTTATTTTGAAAAGTAACATTTTTTAAAACAAATCGTTAAATAAAATATGTCCTTAAACGAGCATAATTTTTTTTTAAATATAGTATATTATTTACGAAGGGTGATTAAATTATGGATTATAAATAATTTTTTGGGAATTCCCTAAGAGGTTGCATGAAGAGATCAGATATATAGTTTTTGAAGCGAACCACAAGGATAGCACATCATTGTGTTTTATATCGTCGAACTGGTATAGGTATGAAGTTTAATTGGCCTACTAAAACGATAGAAGATTATATTCACAGAGATTAATTAATACCGTTCATCATAACATATATCCACTATATTTCCTTCAATTTTCTTTTACATTGCGAGAAGTTATGCGCCGAATTTTCCTTTGATCTATACATTGGTTTCTTTCCTTCTTAGATTGTAACCTTCCAAATATGTTGAAAGCTAGGTCTTATTTGTGTGCGTGTAATATATATATGTTAGTCGATTCACCTAAAGAAAACAACAAACCTTCCTATATTTACCATGTACTCTGAGTTTCTAGCTAATGTTTTGAATTAACAGTTTGTATCATTATGCAGGCTATATTCTTAAAATTTGGAACCGCAGATGTGAAACAATGAGTGATGTGAGAAAATCGTGCATGGGCTTGAAATATAGCGTGCCTTATTGCAGGGGACAATGTAGATCAATTTTCCATGCATGTCTCATCTGGCTCTCAAAATTTTCAATACTAATATGGCATTTGCAACAATAATCATATATATTATGAAAATTTCTAAGCGTATACTAGGAGTGATGATTGAGGATAATGATGATGACTATATGGGATTTTATCTGCGTTACAAGAAATCAAGGACGCATGCAACTTTTTCATCATTTTGCCCTTTCTTCAACTACCATCTAAATTTTTAACTTATTATAAGGTATATTGCTTCTCGTTCCTAAAATTGTTTTAAAGTGGAAGTGTGTTTTATTTCAGAATTTTTTTACTTTACATTAATTTGTTGTATATCATTGATTTAAAACAGTGTGCCAGGTCCGTCCCTGCCATAAGGCAACTAAAGCATATGCTTTAGGCCACAATATATAGAAGAAATATTAAGGCTACATATCACCAAATATTAGCTAGGTCAAATGGTTAACAAGTTTGAATTGAGTTAAGATACCATAGTTCAATCTTCCTTTTGTCCAATATATAGAAGACAAATTAAGGCCACATATCATCAAATATTAGCTAGGTCAAATGGTTAACAAGTTTGAATTGAGTTAAGATACCATAGTTCGATCCTCCTTTTGTCCAATATAGTTTTTATTTTAACCATTTGATTACTTTTTACACTTTTGTACTGGTTTGGTGTTAGTGTATTACTATATATTGTTGGTATTTATATAATAGGCCACACAATTTTTTTAATGCTTTAGGCCACCCCAAATTATGGGACGGCACTGCAGTGTGCCATTGGTATTCGCGCATACATAAATCTCAAACCGAAAACTATAGATCTAAAAAACCTCAAAACCGACCAGCTGTTGTTCTACAGAATCCATGAGTTTTATAGAAGTTCAGGTCGAATTTAGAACCTATTTTCAAATTTATAAAACAAATATGAAATAACTTCAAGTATCAGTTCAGGTTTGAATCTTATAAGACGAACTAATGATGATAAAACTAATTTCTAATTATTTCAAATTAATTTGACTTGAAAAAGTATCCAGTTTTATTTCAAAGTGTTTAGTACTACCATTAAGTATTTACTATTTAGTGTTTCCATCAGAGAAAACTATCAGTTTGATAAATATTTAAGCATATGGTTATACAAGTCAAAATATCTACCATGGAGTCCTAGACCGCTCACATCCGTCTAAGCCTTTTAGAATGTTAACTTTTTGTCAACCTATTTTCAACTGATTGAACCAAGCGCACAACGTAAGATGCTCATGTAGATGCCTAATAAGAGAAATTCTAATAGGGGTTCTCAAATAAAGTATTTTAGGTATATGCCTCTATTTATATTTTATTAAGAGGTTCTCTTGATTTTGAAAACCCCAAACAATATTTGATAAAAAAAAATTATGTTTTGAGAACTCCTATTGGAATGGCTCTAAGCAGCATATTCTGGAACACTTAGAAGCTTTTGTCAAAAGTGCGAGTAATACTAGTTTTCTAGAAAGTAAAAAAGTAAACGCTAGTAATTGTGGACTATAGATGTATGTACATAACCTAGAAATTTGTCCAAATCTGTAAAATAAAGAAGCTGGGCGGCGCCTCCTGCCATATATATATTCCATCGGAATAGAAGAGCAGGAGTCAAATTAAAAGTTTCGATATTTTCAAAATCAACTAATACAAGGTCCTGTTAATTAGAGACGTGTTGTTCACCGGAAATCTCCTATTTCCTTTTTTTAATTTTCCCTCGGTTGAGTGGACTCTTTTCACCGGCAAGTCAGCCACGGTTCCTCTCGTTCCTTTTTAAAGAAATTTTCTAAATTTTGTCTCTCTAAATTTTTGAATTTCTTTTTCCACTCTTTTTCTTTCCTTACGACAAAGATCTTCTTTCCTTTTATCCCTACTCGTATTTTTTCTTTCTCAAGTCTTTCCTTTTCTGATGGATTCTCAAAAAAGAGTAGCAGGATTTTGTGTTATTGTAGGGAAGTTCGCAACAATCACGCTAGATCTGTTGCCACAGAAGTCTCTGCTCAGCCTCTCCCTCACCGTTGTGAAGCTCCGGAATTCTCAGCAAATGGCAGACATGTTGCATAAGGCTATTCAATCTATGTCGCTGGAAGAGGAAGCTCCACTGGTTCTCCCAGACAGTCCTCGTTTCCGTGTTTTTGACGAGAACACTTACAGTTTGCTTGGTCGTCTGTTGAACCCTGAGTGTCAATCGATGGCTAGAATGATCGAGTACATGCCGACGGCATGGAGGGTTTATGATAGGGTTCGCGGTATCGCTTTGTCTCGTGACCGTTTTCAGTTTGTGTTTCAGCGTGAAGAGGACCTTCAGACTGTGTTGAATGATAGACCATGGTCTTACAATCACTGGGCGATGGTCATCGATCGTTGGACGGCCAATCCTCCTGATGACTTTCTTCAACACATGGAGCTGTGGATCCGTATCCGTCATATTCCAGTGAATCTCTTTACTACCAACACTATGTATGCGCAGGCTAAAGAGGTGAGCAAGGTTAAAGAGATAGCTTATGACCCCAAGGTGTCTCATACCAAAGATTACATCAGAGCCAAAATCCTTTTCAATGTCGATAACCCAGCTAAGGCTTTCAGGAGACTGGAGGTCTCTAAGGATGCTACGGTTACCATTGAATTTGAATATGAAAAGATCCATAAGCGGTGTTTCCATTGTCTCCATCTTACTCATGAGAAACTTCGGTGCCCTTTGTTGCGGAAAGGTGCCCAAAAGGGCAATCCTATGCCACATACTTCACGCATCGTCAATGAAGCTCATGTGGCCACAAAACTCCTCGAAGGTCCTCCGGGTTTTCCTCAGTTATTTCCAGAATTATCTAAGGAGGACAGGAAGATGGCTTTGCTCTACATCTCTCATTCAGACGAGACAGAAAGAAAAGCTCGGATCCTGCGTGTGCAGCAAGGCATCGAATAGAACAGAACAGAGTCCTCTATCCGCTTGACAAAAATAACTAAGGAACTTGACAAAGGGAAGGGGCATGTCTTCTCTTACCAAGATCCTACTCTAGACAAGTTTCATAGTTCGGGGTCTACTTAGATTTCTCATCCGAAGCTTTCCCTACGAGATAAGGAGGAGGATGATACTGAATCTTCGACATCGCATTTCTCTGCCAACTCTGAACCGGTTCTTCCTACGGGTTTTCGGCTTGGACCTTCTTCGGGAGGGCGAGTCTCCGGGATCCAGGGGATGAGCAAGGCGGCAAGGAGACGTCCTTCTTCATGGAAAAGGAAAGCTTTTTCAAAGTCCAGTGTTCCCGCCATTGTTACTCCTCCTGCTCTCATCTCCAAAGATGGCAATGCAAAGCGCAAACCCTCTTCTCTGGCTCTTCCAGAAAACAAATCCCACAAAGTTTCAGACCCTACGGTGGCTTCCGTATTAAAGCCGCTGCTTCCCCAATGAGCATTTTCTCTTGGAACTGTCAAGGTGCTGGTAGCAAGGAGACAGTTCAGCAAATCCGGGCTTTTCGTAGGAAATTTTTCCTGGATTTTATGTTCTTAATGGAGACTAAGCAGAAGTTTGCTTTTATGTTGGGTTTGAAGAAGACTATGGGTTATGATCATTTAATTACAGTAGAGCCGGAGGGATTAAGTGGGGGTTTAGCTTTGTTGTGGAAAGATAGCTATCAAGTGGATGTTATTTCGAGTGATAAAAGAATTATCGATCTGAAAGTCAAGTTGGGTTCGATCTCTTTCTTTTTAACCTGCGTTTACGGTGATCCCGTCCAAGCTAAGCGTCGTGAGGTGTGGGATCGTCTGGTATCGCTGGGGATAAGTAGAGATGAGGCGTGGATACTAGCTGGAGATTTTAATGAATTGTTATCGAATGATGAAAAAAGTGGTGGAGCCATTCGAAGTGATTCAAGTTTCTGGGATTTCAGAAATATGGTTCATGATTGTAAGCTGCGGGAGATAAGGTACACTGGTAATTGTCTCTCATGGGGAGGTAAGCGTGAGGATGTTTGGGTGCAATGTCGATTGGATAGAAGCTTCGGTAATTGTGAATGGTTCTCCTTATTTCCTAAGGTTAACATGGAGTATCTCGAAATGTGGGCCAACGATCACCGACCGATCAGAATTAGTTTCGCTCTGAAAAATGATACCTCGAGGAAGGGTCGTTTCTTCTTTGACAAACGTATGCTGTCCAGAGATGGGTTTTGAAGATATAGTAAGACAGAGTTGGGAAGGGAAGTCAGATGACCGTAGTAGCACAATGGAGCGCATTGGTCGGTGTCGGAGGGAAATTATGAGTTAGAAGAAGAATGATGATCTGAATTCCAGGAACAAGATTGTTCGTCTCAAGGCAACCCTGGAAACAGAAGTTTCGAAAGTCAATCCGTCTTTTGCTAATATGGGGAAGATTAAACAGGAGCTAGCTGAAGCTCTTAGAGATGAGGAACTTTTTTGGAGGCAGAAATGCAGAGAAGAATGGCTACGTGCTGGTGATTGGAACACTAAGTATTTTCATAACTGTGTGAGGGGCAGAAGGATCCAGAACATGATTTTGATGTTGCTAGATGAGGCCGGTCAAGAGCAATTCTCTGAAGGGGAGAAAGGAAACATTGCAGTGGAGTTTTTTAGAGAACTCTTTATGAGCTCTAACCCAGCTGATCTCGAATCTTTGTTCTTGGGATTTCAAAGAAGAGTTACTAACTCTATGAACTAGCATCTCACAAGGCAGATCACTTCAGAGGAAATAAGGCTTGCGGCTTTCAGCGTCAAAGGAAGCAGCGCCCCTGGAGAAGATGGGCTAACAGGGCTATTTTATCAGCGCTTCTGGCACATTGTCGGTCCAGATCTTACTTCAGAGATTCAGGGTTTCTTCCGTTCTGCAGTGATGCCTTCTGGATGGAATCATACACAAATCAGTTTGCTGCCAAAAATCTTAAATCCTTCTAGGATGCAAGATATGTGGCCAATAAGCTTATGCTCGGTCCAGTACAAAATTATCTCAAAAATTCTCTGCAACAGATTGAAATCGATTCTGCCTGAGATAATTTCGGAAACCCAGGCTGCTTTTGTATCTGGTCGGCAGATCTCCGACAATATTATCATTGCCCACGAGATGGTCCACGGACTCCGTACAGTGGAGAAAGTCGCTGAAGGCTCGATAGCTATAAAGACGGATATGTCGAAAGCGTATGATAGAGTCGAGTGGAATTTTGTTGAGACTTTGTTAGAGCAAATGGGGTTCGATCATATATGGATTCGCTGGGTAATGGCTTGTGTTAGCTCAGTCTCTTTCTCGGTTTTACTGAACAGGGAATCACATGGCTACATCAAACCGGAAAGAGGTCTTCGCCAAGGAGACCCGTTATCTCCTTTTCTGTTTATTCTTTGCGCAGAAGCTTTGGTGAGCTATCTCAATTCCTCAGAAGGAGCTGGTCGTATTCATGGTGTTCGTCTTACTGAGTCTTGTCCTTCGATACATCACCTTCTGTTTGCGGATGACAGTCTACTGCTTTGTAAAGCGAATTCAGGGGAAGCTGCGGAGATTTTGGCGTGTCTTGAGCTCTATGGTGATGCGTCGGGTCAAGTAGTCAATCATCTTAAATCCTCAGTTCTCTTTGGCACCAAGGTACCTGATGTGACTAAAGCTGAGGTGAAAGGAATTCTTGGGATTGATCAGGAAGGTGGAGAAGGGTCCTATCTAGGTTTTCCAGAGTGTTTCAGTGGTTCTAAGATCAGACTCTTAAGTTTCATTCGGGAGAAGCTGCAAGGTCGTCTTCGAGGTTGGTTTTCTAAGGCCCTCTCGCAAGGTGGAAAGGAGATTTTGTTGAAATCAGTGTGCTTAGCCCTTCCAGTGTACGCGATGTCCTGTTTCAAGCTTCCTAAGGATGTTTGTACGAAGCTTACCAGTGTAATGATTGAGTTTTGGTGGAGTAGCGGAAATAACAGAAAAAAGATTCCTTGGGTGGCGTGGCAGAAGCTATGTAAAGAGAAAGAACTGGGAGGGTTGGGTTTCAAAGATATTGAGAAGTTTAATCAGTCCTTACTAGCCAAACAGGCATGGAGAGTGTGGTCGGAGCCTAACTCGTTATTGTCTCGGTTGCTCAGGCAACGCTACTTTAGTCGTTCATCCTTCCTTGACTGTGGCGTGGGCGTGAGACCTTCTTTTGCTTGGCGTAGTATGCTTCATGGGAGAGATCTGATGAAACAAGGTTTGCTTCAAGAGATTGGCAATGGTGAAGAATCCAGAGTTTGGCTGGACAATTGGTTACTTCCTTCAGTTCCTCGTCCTCCCCGTTATCATCAGAATGCCATTATTGATCTTACCTTGCGAGTATCGGATTTGATTGATGGTCAGACAGGGACTTGGGATCATAACCTAGTATGTCAACTTATTGATGAAGAAGACGTTAACTTGGTGTTAAATACGAAGATCAATCTCTCTCGTGCTGATAAGCTAATATGGGGTCTTTCTAAGAACGGTAAATATGATGTTAAGAGCGGGTATAAGCTTATTGATTCTCTGCTTGAACTTGATAACCAGCAAATCAATGCTCAGCCCCCTTTGGAGAGACAACTATGGTGTAACCTCTGGAAAACAAAAGCTCCTCCCAAGTTAAAGCATTTCTTATGGAGAGTGAATTCGGGGGCTCTAGCAGTTAAGGCTCGTCTCAAACACGTGGTATCCAAGTGAATCCAGTCTGCTCTGTGTGTGGCCAAGGTTCAGAAACGATATGTCATGTTCTCTTCCACTATAAAACTGCGAAAGAAGTATGAGACAAGTCAAGGTTTCCTCTGCCTCCTGCTGGCTGGTCTCAGAACTCTGTCTTCCTCAACCTGCATTATCTTATTAGGTGCAGCAAAAACACGGCAATTGGACCTTGTCTGCGCCTTTCCTTTCCATGGATCCTTTGGCACCTGTGGAAAGCAAGGAATGGCTTTTGCTATGAACGTGTGACCCCAGACCCTGCAATCATTCTCCGTAGAGCTATGGAGGATACGGCGGTGTGGCTTAATCTGCATGATAATCTCCCTACAGAAGAGTATTCGGCAATGTTCATGGGTTCTGTTCCAGAGAAATGGCAGAAGCCGCCAGCCTCTTTCTTGAAATGTAACGTGGGCTCCTCACTGGATGGAGGTTCTACAATAGCGGGAGCTGCTTGGGTGGTGCGAGATGCAAGAGGAGTTGTTTTACTTCACAGTAGAAGAGCCTTTGCTAATGTAAGCTCGCTGCATCAAGCCAACGTTCTGGCTCTACATTGGGCAGCTGAAGCCATGAGTGATCTGAAACTTAAGAAAGTGGTTTTTGAATTCTCAGCTCTTGAGGTTAAAAAGGCAATGGACCATCCACTTCTCTGTTTTGGACATTTCCAGCCTGTCTCTCATGCCCTATCGGCGATCTATTCCATCAGAGATGCCCAGATCAGATATGTCACAAGCTCGTGTAACCTCATTGCCAATTTAATTGCAGTAAGTGTGACAAGAGATCAAAGGTATCAATCGTACGTCACTAGGAATGGTCCTGCATGGTTAGCTACCCAGATTGGCCAGGAAGCATCAGCATGAACTAAATTCATTATTGCCATGACCATACTGAAAACAATGAAATTAAGGTTTTGAATTTAATACTTGTCTTGTGTATATGATTACGACGTGACGTATTTCAAACGATACTGAGGAAATATTCTTGCGTGTCTGTCTTTGTGATTAGTGTATTGGAAGTTTGGAACGCAAGACCAAACGAAATAATGGCAGTAAAAAGAACAGTAACACTTCAAAATAGAAATTGAAAAATGAAAAAGTAAAAGTGAGAAGTGGTGGTTGTCTGGTATTAAGGGTACTCACTTCTCTCTTTTTCAACACAACCCGACACACATGTCTTCTCTTATTTTTCATACACACATTTCTATTATATTAATTCCCTAAATTAAAATTAAATAAAAAAGCACACCCACCCATAAACTAAAGCTTTTTCTCTTTCTTTCTCTTCCCACTGCAAATTGTTATATAGAAGTTTCACAAATCTTTGACTCTTCACGTTATCGATCTATCTAGAGAGAGAGAGAAAGAGTGAGGAAGAAAGTAGTTGAACTGTAGCAGAGTCTAAAGTTTGAATTGTTTAGTTCGCATTGTGAAGCATGCTTCATCAGTTTTTCCGAAGGAAGTTACTCATCCATTGTCTATAGAGAGAAAGAGAATAAGATCGAGAAAGAAAAAGAAAAAGAGGAATTCAGAACTTTTAGAGAGAGAAAAATTTGTAGGGTTTTTAAGAATTCACAGCAAGGACAAGAAACTGCTATATCCTTCTTTTCTTCCAGAATCGGCTTGATCAGAAACAATCTACGGTATATCTTCCTCTCTCTTTTTTCTTCTTTAACTATAGAAAAAGTTGAATATTTGTTAGGTTCCAGTGGAATATGCAGAAGAAAGTTACAAGTTGTGTGCTATCGTTGGACTTATTTAGGATCTATTATTGCTTGAGTCTTGAGGCCATGCTTATAATAAGAGACATGATCATAACAAAAAAAAAAGAGCGAGCCATGATCAAAATAAGCACCTAATATCCATCATTTTCAGTTTTGGTAGGATAAACAAAAGCTTTCTTTGATCTTTAATGGTTTTCAAAGAATCATTTAAGTGTCTAGTTATTTATTAATCACATCTCTAATATGATACTCCATCTGTTTCATAAAAATCATGTTTTAGAAAGAAAAAAAATGTTTCAAAGAATTCTCTTTTTTTTTTACATTTTCAATGCATTTTTATTAAGTAATAATTATAATTGTAAAAAATTTAAAAATTAGTTGTGATTATTGAATTTCTATAGGCTAAAAAGTGTGAGAACTAGTTAATCACAAAAAGTATATTTATAATCAAAATTTAATATGTTTTCGTAAATATGTGAAAATTCTAAACATAGATCATTTTGAAACAGAGAAATATTAGTGATATTAGTACGAAACCTTTTGAGAATATCAAAAAAATCTTCTATATACCAAAAAAACTCCTTACTTTGAAGAGTACATAATCTTTTGGAATGTGCTAACTTTTTTTTTAAGTTCTCGATTCTGCTACTTAATTTTGTTATATTATTTTATTGTGCTAATTTGTTTTGTTTTCCTTTATAATAAAGTAATAAAAAGAAAAATCGAAAGAGGATCAAAGATGGGAGGAGGGAGCAATAATAGTCACAATATTGACAACGGGAAGTACGTGAGGTACACTCCTGAACAAGTAGAAGCTCTGGAGAGACTCTACAATGACTGTCCTAAACCGAGCTCTATGCGTCGCCAACAGCTAATACGTGAATGTCCTATCCTCTCCAACATTGAACCTAAACAGATCAAAGTCTGGTTTCAGAACCGCAGGTACATTCTTCTTAATTATCATCATCATTTCTTGACACCCAAGAAACTCTCAAGTTTGTAAGATTTATTGACTCTTGTTATTACTATGAGCTTGCAGGTGTAGAGAGAAGCAGCGGAAAGAAGCGTCGCGGCTTCAAGCTGTGAATAGGAAGCTAACGGCGATGAACAAGCTTTTGATGGAAGAGAATGATAGGTTGCAAAAGCAAGTGTCTCACTTGGTTTATGAGAACAGCTATTTTCGCCAACATCCTCAAAACGTATACATATTAACTCATCTTTTGATTCTTCACCTAAAACTTGACGAGTAAGTTATGTAATTAATAGTCTCAATCTGGTTTCTTGTGATTGTGATTGTGATTGGGGAACAACAGGGAAACTTGGCAACCACGGATACTAGCTGTGAGTCAGTGGTGACAAGTGGTCAGCACCACTTGACCCCTCAACACCAGCCTCGCGATGCTAGTCCCGCTGGGTAAGCTAAAGTCAATAATCCTTTTTCATACTTATTGGCAGTGCAGTCTCAAATTATCTTTGCACCATGTTCAAACATTTTTTTATTAACGGTATATTTAAAGAAATAATGATATTTTTTAAAAAAGTTGATAGCTTAACGTATAGAGGTTAACTTTGTTTTGAAATTATAGGCTGTAAATTTAGAAATATAATAAAATTTTATTCTAATTATATATTTATTTGAAAAAAGATTAAAATATATATTATGCTAAAAGATGGACCCTGCTTCTTGGGTTTTTTTTTAAAAGAAATGATATATAAATTCTCAATGAACCTTTTGTGTTTTTCTTCAGACTATTGTCCATTGCGGATGAAACTTTAACAGAGTTCATTTCAAAGGCCACTGGAACCGCTGTCGAGTGGGTCCAAATGCCTGGGATGAAGGTACTTTACATAAGTCTCTAGCTTGTCTTTTAGTCTATGATTCAACCATCCTTCATTGCTTTACGTACTGACAAATGTATCTGCAGCCTGGTCCGGATTCCACTGGAATCGTTGCTATTTCTCATGGATGCACGGGAATAGCTGCTCGTGCTTGTGGCCTCGTGGGTCTTGATCCCACAAGAGTACGTATTCTCACTTCTTTCTAACTATTACTTCCTCATCAATCAACCAAGAACGTGTATAACACTTCTGTTTTTTATCCCTCAGGTCGCAGAGATCCTGAAAGATCGGCCTTGTTGGTTGCGTGATTGTAGATCTCTTGATATCGTTAACGTCCTCTCCACTGCAAATGGTGGAACCCTAGAACTAATCTACATGCAGGTATTGATGAGTGATGATCAAGAAACCTAAGAAATTGAATCAGAACGAAACTAAAACTTCCTCCTTTTTTATTTTCGTTCTTTCTTGTGAAAGATGTATGCACCCACAACATTGGCACCAGCTCGTGATTTCTGGATGCTACGTTACACGTCTGTAATGGAAGATGGGAGTCTTGTGGTATATACTTATGAAACCATATTCCTCATGTCATTCTCTTTTGTTTCTATGTTTGGATCATTTGATGACATTGAATTAATCGATGCAGATATGTGAACGGTCGTTGAACAATACACAAAACGGGCCGAGTATGCCTCCATCTCCTCATTTCGTTAGAGCAGAGATATTACCAAGTGGCTACCTCATTAGACCCTGTGAAGGAGGTGGATCTATTCTCCACATTGTTGATCATTTTGATCTTGAGGTACAAAGCCTTCACTCGATTATACATCCTTGTAATTTTATTTTATTTGTTTCTTCTTTCACAAGAAACCCAACTCATGAGTCTGAAACTGAAGTGTTTCCTCTGTTTCTCCACTTCAGTTTTTGTTCTTTCCACATTTCAATCTTCATTTCTTCTTATGTAAGTTTTTTTTTAAAATAATGTTAAATAAGCTTAGTTTAAATTTTCTGTAGCCATGGAGTGTACCAGAAGTTCTTCGCTCTCTTTATGAGTCTTCAACGTTACTAGCCCAAAGAACAACCATGGCGGTAAGATTCCTAAACCACTTTGTGTTTGAAATTATCGCAACCTTCTTCTTGAAAAAACAATATGTAAGTAAGAACTTGTGGTTTCTTTATGCTATTTACAGGCCCTACGCTACTTGAGACAAATATCTCAAGAGATTTCACAGCCTAACGTATCCGGTTGGGGACGAAGACCAGCGGCTCTTAGAGCACTTAGCCAAAGACTCAGCAAGTAATTTAAAAGCTTCTCACACTTCTCTTTACCTTCAAAATCACTTTAAAACATGTCTTCTAAAACTCAAATTGTTTCTTATACTCTCAGAGGATTCAATGAAGCAGTCAATGGCTTTAGTGATGAAGGCTGGTCGATGCTAGAGAGAGATGGTATCGATGATGTTACTCTTCTTGTGAACTCCTCTCCTACTAAGATGATGATGACTTCAAGTCTCCCATTTTTAAATGGCTTCACTTCTATGCCTAGCGCGGTTTTATGTGCCAAAGCTTCCATGTTATTACAAGTAATAAGCTCATTGAATCTCAAAATTAAGATTCTCAATTTCCTCCTTTTTTATCCATCATTAAGGGTATTTTTTTGTTTGTGTAGAATGTTCCACCCTCGATTCTTCTGCGATTCTTGAGGGAACATAGGCAAGAATGGGCAGATAATAGCATCGATGCATATTCGGCTGCAGCCATCAAAGCAGGGCCTTGTAGCTTACCAATCCCTCGCCCAGGGAGCTTTGGAGGTCAAGTCATTCTTCCTCTAGCTCACACTATAGAGAATGAAGAGGTAAGTGGACTAAGGTTTCCTCAAAATCAAATCAATATAACTAGTTTTTTTTGGTTCAATTCAATATAACTATATGTTTTAATTTGTGAAAATTATAATAACCTAAACTTGTGCTTTTTCCGCCTTTTGTTTATGGCAGTTCATGGAAGTGATTAAGCTTGAGAGCTTGGGGCATTACCAAGAAGATATGATGATGCCTGCGGATGTCTTCCTTCTACAAGTAAGACCTAATTGTTTCAAACGTTAATATTTGTGTCTATGTTTGTTTGTATTTACATGCAAAAAATATTTCTCAATAAACTTCACATCTTTAAAAAAAATACAAATTCAACATAATAATTGAAAACTAAATCACTTCTTCATTTTCTTTGGATTAGTTTTGAGTTTCCTGAGAAGATTCATCTTCTTGCAACTAATTATTCTTATGATTCTAACATAAAATTTATGGTTTAATGATTTAGATGTGCAGTGGGGTGGATGAGAACGCAGTTGAATCTTGCGCAGAGCTTATATTTGCACCAATTGATGCCTCATTCTCTGATGATGCCCCAATCATCCCTTCAGGATTCCGCATCATTCCACTAGATACCAAATCAGTACGTGCAGTCCATATCAGAATCACAATCAATAATCAATAACTTCAGTCAAATCAAATACTAATTGAATCCAAATAATTTTGTTATAGGAGGGAGTGAGTCCTAACCGAACGCTAGCCCTAGCGTCGGCTCTAGACGTAGGGAGCAGAACAGCCGGAGACTCTTGTGGAAGCAGAGGAAACACAAAGTCAGTGATGACAATAGCATTTCAGCTAGCTTTTGAGATGCATATGCAAGAGAATGTAGCTTCAATGGCTAGACAATATGTGAGAAGTGTGATCGCATCGGTCCAACGAGTGGCGCTTGCTCTCTCTCCTTCTTCTCATCAGCTAAGTGGCGGCCTGCGTCCACCACCTGCATCACCAGAAGCACACACACTCGCTCGTTGGATTTCTCATTCATATAGATGTTACCTTGGCGTTGAACTACTTAAGCCTGATGGAACCGATCTTCTCAAGTCTCTTTGGCACCACCCTGACGCCCTCATGTGTTGTTCACTCAAGGTACTTTGTTTTCATTAGCGTTAGCACGCATCATCATATAAATTATAAATTTTATAGACGAGGTATTAAAAATCGGTATTATGGACCGCTGAAACTGCTCGCCCCTCCTGATTTGGACTTAGCAACTCGTCTAGGTCTCCAATATATTTAGAATATATAAAAATAGGAAATGTGAAGGAAAGTAACCATAGAACACTAAAACCAATGGATGTTTTGGTGTTCTTGGTACTATTAAACATGATTTGCTCTTTGCAATATTTTAATAAATAATGCCTAATACATTGGTTTTGAAAATTATAACTTTGCTAATGAGGAATGTGGACTGGTTTGATCATTGCAGGCCTTACCGCCAGTATTCACATTTGCGAACCAGGCTGGTTTAGACATGCTGGAGACAACATTGGTGGCACTTCAAGATATTACTCTCGAGAAAATCTTCGACAACAATGGGAAGAAGACATTATGCTCCGACTTCCCTCAGATCATGCAACAGGTACTTTAAATCGTCATTATTTAAATTTAGCAAAAAAAAGAAAGAAAATCGTCATAATTTATTTTTCAACAAACAAAATAAAAAGGTTGAAACATTGGCGTAACGGTGCAATGTGGGTCCAATAAAAATTTCAGGGGTTTATGTGTATTGATGGAGGAATATGCATGTCAAGCATGGGAAGAGCAGTAACGTACGAAAAAGCTGTTGCATGGAAAGTGTTAAACGACAACGAAGATCCTCATTGTATCTGCGTCATGTTCCTCAACTGGTCTTTTATCTGAATTTTTTGAAGTTTTTCGTTAATTATCGAAATACAGAAAAACCTTTTCTTCAGAGATATATTTATATATACTCTTAACTACTCCTATTAGTTAATTTGTATTTAGTTATATATCCGGAGAGTGACTATCATCTCTAGTTTCCAGAGGTTTTATTTTCTTTACTTGTCTTTCCAAAACTCCTGTAACAAAATGTTTAGCAATCTTTCAGAAATTTCAACAGTTTTTCTGGGGATATTCCACAAGTATTTTTTTATGAGTAGTTAGTAGTATGTTTTTAGACACTTTTACGTTAGCAGGATAAGCCAACAGTGGTTGAAATTTATTTATTTTTGACAAGAGTATTAACGAGTACGTATGGCCGAAGGAAAGTCCAAATAAGCTCATGGACAAATTAAAACCCGACAAGGAAGAACATTGACGTATAGCGATTCCCACCATATATCATTTTGAAATGGAATGAGTATCTTTTGGCATTAAACTTGGTATTTAATGCCATTATTTCCAACAAAATTTTAAAGATAATGTTTCTGTGGTTAATACTACTCTCTCTATTTTAACAAATAGATTCTTTTAGTATTTACACACGTACTCCATATAGTCCCTCCATTTCACCAAAAATATTATTTTGATATTTTCACACAAATTAAGATTAAAATGCATTTAAGTTATTATTAGTCACTCTTATTCAACCAATATTATTTGAGATAAATGAAGTTATATATAAAATTAATGCATTTTAATTGATACTCCATTTACGTTGAAATTCTAAAATGACACTTTTGTATAACAAGAAAAAAAGTTAAAATGATATTTTTTCAAAAAAAAGAGGGAGTATAAAATAAAATTATAACTAATTTATACTAAAAATCAATAGTGATTGAATAAGTTATTTTTCAGTAATAACCAAATTTCTTTAAATAATAGTAACTCATTATAACTAGTTAAGAAAATACATATAAAAAGTTAAGAATATATATTGTATGGAACAAAAAGGTAACAAATCTTCTTCATTTTTGTCAACAAACTTCTTTCTTAGAAAACAAAAGGAATATATGGTTAGTATTCTTTTATAATATTTTTTTGGAATATCTTTATTGTTTGAAAATCAGCTGTAATGAACGTATAAATCAAGCGAAAATGAAATGGAGCAGACTATAACGAACAAATTACTTGTAATTAGATTACTAATCAGCAATCCAGAAAAATGAAATGCCATAAAACCATAGAACGCACCATGTCAAATGTTTCTTTAATTCACTTTTTATTACGATAAGTTGAAAACCACGCATGAAATACAATGAGCTTTCACAACATACACAAAGGGTTTAGAGCAACATTATCGCCGTATAACATACGGCGTCCTTAGCATAATAGAATTAAATGAAAATCAAAAAGAGTGAATTAAGCGTGGGACGTCCCTTAGTTAAGATGTGTTGGGGACGTCCTTAACACGCACGTGTCGCGATGGGAATGGCCGATGATTTCTAGGACAAATCTCGTTGACTCCGTCCTTCATTTCGTGTCGGTGAACTCGCGGCGTGTTGCTCCAAGGCGATCGAGAGTGCGATCTCTTCCATCTCTTCCGTTTATCTCGCGCCATCTCTTCCATCGCTTCTCTCTTCCCAGAGGGTCTCTCGCGACGTCGATCAGTTCTCTCTCCCGTCGGCGGATCTATCTCCACGGCGATTCTCTCGCGACTTTGCTTCTCTCTCGCGGCGGTTCTGTCTGGACGGCGCATCGGTAAGGACAGTACTCCTCTACTTGATATCGAACGCAGCAGAGAGGATCCGTGGTCTCACCGACAGTGTTTCACTGAATACGAAGGAGAAGAAGGTCTGTGTTCCTCGAGCTTATAGAGTATTTATATTTTTTTGTTCTCGTTCTCGATCTACTGCCTTGGATTAGGATTCTTTTGTCGTTGTAGCTATAGGGTTTTCAAAATTTGGAATCTTGTTTGTGAAATGTGTTGTCGATGTAGCTATAGGGTTTTAAATATTTGAAATCGTCTTTGTAATATGAGTTGCTATTTCTCATCGTCTTCGTGAATGTTGTTTTCAAAAGCATTACGGTTTTGTAGTGTGATTATTTTTGAATTAACGTTTGCTAAAGCATTACGTTTGGAGTGTGATGATTTTTGATTGAATGTTTTATGCAAATATAATCGTGTGTGTGCTTCTAGTGTGACTGATTTTTGATTGAAGGTTTTGTAGTGTGAGTTATTTTTGATTGAATGTTGAAACTGATATATGCTTTTTTCTTTTGATTGTGAGTGAGCTATTAGGTTAAGTTGGAGGGGCTGTCAATAACCCGGAAGATAAACAAGTTTAAAGAACAAGCATTTCATCCAAACTACAAGGTAATTCACTTTCACTTGAACTACAATACTTGGTAGTAGGCATGAATTGATAAGTCGGATTTAATACTTGTAGGCATGAACTCTGATTAGACTTTAGTAGGCTTGGTTGGTTGTGTTAGTTAATGGACTTGTAGGAAAGTAAAAGAATTGAATTGTGTGATGTAGTGAGATAATAATAGTCGTGGGCATGAACTACGTCTGTTTGCAACCAAATCATGTATTCTCTGATGAAGTGAGATGATA
>NC_027750.1:60369181-60386256 GCF_000695525.1 Brassica oleracea var. oleracea
GGAAAGTAAAAGAATTGAATTGTGTGATGTAGTGAGATGATAATAGTCGTGGGCATGAACTATGTCTATTTGCAACCAAATCATGTATTCTCTGATGAGTGAGATGATAATCTAGTTTGTTCTCAACCAGATCCTGTTTTATTTTTTAGGTTAGGTCATTATGGTGACAAGACGTGTAATAACTCTGATTTGACTTTCGTATAGTAGTTTATGGTTAGGTCATTATGGTAGGAACTTATTAGAGTTCCTATTAAACATCTACCATCCTTCAACCAATCCTTCAATCTCCATCATCTTCTTTCTCTCTTCTCTAGCTGCAACCCGACAGAACTTCCCTTTCTCTTCTACATTCCCTTTTCTCTTTTTTCTTCTATGGATCCGAGGATTCCATATAGCCAATCTTCTGGCTATATTGGCCTTCTTAATAGTCAACACGAAAGTGGTCTCAATGGAAACTTTGGTTACGAGAGTTTTCATTCCCAAGCATCCCAAATCCCTCCTTACAGTTCACAACAGTCCGAGGCTCCAACTCCACCTGATGACACACCCTCGGAGCGTGGGAAGAGACAAAAGTGGACACCAGCTGATGATGAGGTTCTAATCAGTGCCTGGATTAATACATCCAAAGATGCTATTGTCGGCAATGAACAAAAGTTACAGAACTTCTGGAAAAGAGTTGGCGAATACTTCGCTGCAAGTCCGCATGGTTCAGACGGTTGTGCAAAGAGGGAGCATAAGCATTTGAAGCAGCGGTGGCACAAAATAAATGATTTAACCAACAAGTTTTGTGGGGCATATGCAGCCGCAGAGAGACAAAATTGCAGTGGTCAAAACGAGAATGATGTTCTCAAGGTAGCTCACGACATATTCTACTCTGATCACAATATCAAGTTTAATCTTGAGCATGCTTGGTGTGTATTGAGGTATGACCAGAAATGGCTTAACCTTAACCCGCCTAAGGCTGCAGTGAGTTCAAAGAGAAAAGATTGTGTTGATGGTTCCCAAGCCTCTGTCAATGTTGGCGATGAAGAGACCCGCCCTGAAGGTGTCAAGGCAGCAAAGGAAAGAAGAAACACGACTCAAGGGAAGAGTGTTGATGAGTATAAGAGCATTTGGGAAATGAGAAAGGAGGATTTGGCGATGAAGGAGAAGCTGTCTAAGCTAGCCATACTAGACACTCTGTGTGCAAAAAAGGATCCACTCAGTGAGGCTGAAGAAATTGTGAAGAATAAGCTTCTGGCCCAATATTTATGATTCAATAATGTCCTAATTAGCTATGTTTGTAATAAGATCGACTCATGTTAGCTTCTCATGTGTAATATTATCTGCTTTATTTCCCTCTATAATGACTTTGGTTGCTTTGTAATATATCAAAACAACTATTTTTTTTTGTAATATATTGACCTTGTATTTCCCTCTATAATGACTTTGGTTGCTTTGTAATATATCAAAACAACTATTTTTTTTTGTAATATATTGACCTTGTATTTCCCTCTATAATGACTTTGGTTGCTTTGTAATATATCAAAACAACTATTTTTTTTTGTAATATATTGACCTTGTATTTCCCTCTATAATGACTTTGGTTGCTTTGTAATATATCAAAACAACTATTTTTTTTTGTAATATATTGACCTTGTATTTCCCTCTATAATGACTTTGGTTGCTTTGTAATATATCAAAACAACTATTTTTTTTTGTAATATATTGACACTTTCTTTCCCTCTGTAATGACTTTGGTTGCTTTGTAATATATCAAAACAACTATTTTTTTTTGTAATATATTGACCTTGTATTTCCCTCTATAATGACTTTGGTTTCATCCGCATTTAAGTCTTCCTTTGTAATATATTAACCTTGTATTTTTTTTTCAGGTTTAGCTGAACATGGGACTTGACTATAGCTATAGTCAGCCTTCTGACTCAGAGGACTATGGTGGGGAGACAGCTGACAGTATCTACAGCGAGACAGAAGAGCTTATACGCCGAGACCAAGCTGAGCTTGGGTACAATTATGGTGAGCCGGTTCAGTATCCGCCTCAACCCGAGGTGGAGTTTGGCTTTCCTCAGACATGCTACTGTGGTAGTCAACCTATTCTAGCCACCTCTTGCACTAGGAATGATCCTGGAAGAAGATAATACACTTGTGCTAATGTTGATGATGGTGAGTGTCATGTCTGGAAATGGTGGGATTTGGCGGTTATGGAGGAGATGAGAGCCCGAGATGTACACACGCTGCAGTTGGCTGACAAGGTAGACGCTCTAGGCTTGTTGCCTGACTATGAGAGTCAGCAGAAACTGGATAGGTTAGAGAAGATGGTGTGTGATTTAGCTAAGAAGAAACCTAGGTTTACCAACGGCTTTGAGTACTTGGTTGGTCTAGTGGTTTTCGTAGTAGTTTTAATAGGAATGCTTCTCATGTTTAAGTAAATCAAATGAGTAATGGTTATAGAACCATGTGTAATTTGTAATGGATTTGTACTCTTTCTCGGATTTGCACTATTTCCACTTTTTATTATGCTTTGTTTCATATGCAATATGTGTTGATTTTTGAACTAAATTGTAATTTGTAACTGAATTGTAACACTTGATAAAAATGTGAGAAGATGTATAGTATCAGAAGTTGTTATTTTTTGTTTGCTAGTATCACAAGTTTTACTATAGCATCACAAGTTCTACTAAAGCATCACAAGATGTACTATGGGTCACATGGGTCACAAGAAAACAAGATGGAGTCACAAGAAGTTTACTTGTATTATCACACGATACATTTGAAAGTGTCTATAAATACTTCAACATCTATCTCATCACATATATTCAAAGCATCACTCGTATGCTTATATAAAAACATTCTCTTTTTTTTAAAAAAAATTCGAAATGGCTTCTTTCACATGTCCATGAACAATTAAAAAAAGATTTGATTGAAAATATATGGGAGAAATTTGGACATCTTCCAACTTAATATAATGTTTATGTTTGTATGAATTCAATAAAATGTTTGTTTCCTATTATTTATTTATGATTTTTTTTCCAACTTTGTAATTTTTTTCTGTTTGTGTTTTCTATTTTAAATGTTTTATTGTTTTATTCAAAACTTATCATTTATATGTCATTAAAATGTTAAAACTTATAAAAAAAAATAATTAACTAAAATACCACTGGAAGTCCTACCAATAATCTTAACTTTTAAGGTTGTCCCTAACCTAAGTCCTTAACATCAAAATAACATTAACATAACCTAAGGACACACTAATTGGTCGTAGGGATAATGTTGCTCTTACAGATTCATTTCCATTTTACTCGCCCAATGTTTAAGAAAAAAATCAACAAAGGATTCAAGATCTTCCTTCTTCCATCCATCAACAGGATCAGACGCAAACGACCACTCGAGTAGACAAACTTTTCCACCGTCCGATTCATCACCACCGTCCACTGTCGTTACTTTGACTGTCGCCACGTAAGATCTGAACCCTACGTTATTCTCGAGGACCTCATAGCTCAAACACCGTTCGACTGGATCGATCTTGACCAAACGCTCTCTAGCCCATTTGGTTTCCTCCTCGTCCTTGGTTCTGGTGGAGGTGCAGTATTGGACCAGACCAGGCTGGCCATCGGTTCCTTCGACACGGTAACATGTGTCAATGGTTGGTAACCACTTGTGGATATTGCAGAAGTCTGAAACAACTGACCAGATTTGCTCCGCCGTGACGCCGTTGACTTGGGCGACTTTTTTACCCTCCCACCTAAGCGACGCCGTTTCTCGTTCCATTTCGCTGTCGAGTTTAATGATTGGTATAGTTAGTTGCTTCGGTGTAATGTTTCTCGAGGAGTTTAATTGGTAGCACAAAGCTATTTATACTCGACGTCAACCGTGTAATGGATACTATACTTACGGTTTTACCCTCAGTTCACCAAGAAACCAAGTGCAATCCAATAACTATATAGGCCCAATCCAATAACTATAAGATCCAATCACAAAGCATGCATGGTCCAATGCTCTCTTTTTTTTTTGGACTACCATTCAAGTGCTCTCTTCTCTATGTAACCCACACTCGCCCAAAAGTCTCCAATTATTTTTGAGTTTTTATTTCTATGATTCATTATTGATTTTTCTTAACAGTAATATTATTTTATCATAACAGATATTATTATTGATATACGAAGATCGCATTATACGATTCTACTTATATCATACTGAAGATTTTTTTTTTTTTTTTTGGTAAAAATGTTAAAATTTTATACCATTTTCAGTTTTTTACAGAATTTACAAAGATACACTAGTAGAAGAAAAAAGAAAAAAAAAATCTAAACAACACAGGGAAGAAGAAGAAAAGACAACATCAAGAGACCTAAAGAACAGTTAAACAATCTTAACTCATATAACTAAGAAGCATAGCAGTAGCTAGAGGTTGACCAAATGAATGCATTGCCAAATGGAAATGACACCTTTGATGAAATATGAGACCACGCTGCACTAGAAATTGGTTTGCCTGCTAACGCTGCTCCAAATGATTGATGCCATCTCCGGACAGTTTTGCAAACCTCAGTCGAAGAACCTCAATCCTCCAACCACCACCAGCAGTAGGAAATTGAGCTTCAAGAACTCCTACCACTACTCTTACCAAAAAGCTCTAGCTGCGCCCACTGGAAAGTTCCACCTAAATCTCCAAAAGTTACCATTATTCGGTTCGGCTTCAGAACTAATGTGAACCATAGCAAAGTTGGGTACAGTGAGAGTCACATTCTGATGTTGTTCTTCCAAACCTTCAATTAGACTATGGATCACCATTGTGAACCAAAAGATTCAACATTGGTGCTGGGATGACATATCCAAACATGAGGCTTCCTCGACGAACTGTCCATCCCATGACCCACAAGAGGTTAAGAAACGCCGCCTCACGCTAAGCCCGAGAACCGGACCTAGTTCCAAGAGCAACGCCAAAGCTACGCCAACGTGGGAGAGCCGGTGAGCAACTCCGACGAACCGGAAAGGAAGACCCTCCAAAAATAAACAACTGATGCAAAACGAACACCAAAAGCGGCGAAGACCGAGAGTGACAAGTTGGAGCAACCGCCGGAGGAGACCAAGAACAGGTCATAGACGGCCCGCCTCAACTCCGAGAACGGCAGCGGTACACGAACAACACAGCAGCAGTAACTACTACACAGCATCCAACACAACCACGAGCTCGTCTCCGGAGAATCTCCGAAGCCCAACAGAACCGGAGAAGGTAGGAAGGTCTCACCTACTCGACCCGAGAAAACGAAACCACCTACGCCGAAAAACTTCTCACCAACCCGAAGCAAGACACCAAGCCACCGAATCTAGAGAGAGGAGACACCCACATACGACCAGGCACTCCCACCACCACAAAGGAAACAGATCTAGAAATTGAAAACCTAGATCTACTCCACTCCGCAACCCAAAAGCCGACTTCACCGCCAGTACACCCAAGAACCAACCTCGTCTCGACACCACCACTCCACCAAGAGATACATGAAGGTCACTCACCGAGGTAGAGATTCCTCCGTTTCTGCTCAGCTTCATCACAACAGGGTCGGAAACATATCAGCAGGGAAGGATGGACCAGTGAGGAAGCAAGAGATAGAAAGGGAAAAAGAAAACAAGACGCCTCCGGCGGCGGAGAACCACCGGAGCAACCGGAGGAAAGATGAGCTTTTTCTTTTTCTTTTTGAGAGATTTTGGAGAGAGAAAAAGGAGTTTTTTTCAAAAACTGTAAAAGTTGAACTTTTTATAGTGACTGAGCTCACCCCGAAGGACCACCTCACCAGAAATCTCCAAAGCGTGCCCGAGAAACCCAATGGGCCATCTGCGAACACATGATTTTTTTATTACCACAGTACCACCCCGTCGATAGAGAGTCGAACCCGCGACCTCTGGCAATCGTATGTGAGAATCTCATTGAAACCACTAGGCCATCAATGATATCTCAAAGAACTGTAAAGGTTGAACTTTTATAGTGACTGGACTCACCCCGAAGGACCACTTCACTAGAAATCCCCAAAGTGAGCCCGAGAAACTCAATGGACCATCTGCGAGCACAAGATTTTTTTATTACCACAGTACCATCCCGCCGACAGAGAGTTGAACCCGCGACCTCTGTCACTCGTGTGTGAGAATCTCATCGAAACCACTAGACCATCAATGATATCTCTGAAGATTTTTTTTTGTTAACCTGATCCAAGCCTTAGGCCCGACTAATCCCCTTGAGCCAGATACATTGCTTGGTGCTACTCTCGAGGGGTGTAAACCCATCCTCCGCGTTGGTATCATGTTGAAGATTTTACGTAAATGTATCTTTATTAATCTAATATAATGACAAATTATCTTTTTTGATATTCAAATCCTATTTGGTAAGGTAGAACCTATGATGCACGGCAGCACGGGGACGTGAGTTTGAGTGACGTCCCGGTCCCGGTACCGGAAACGTTTCCCAAACGGTAACGGCATGGGGACGGTGCTGGGACGGCGTGGAGACGTATCCGTAAGTTAGGACTTAACAACATGAGCTTTTTAGCACGTGCCGTTACTTTTTCTTTCATCACTTTGAATTTTGATTAAGAATATATATTGTTGAAATTGAAAGCATTAAATGATTCTCTGCATCGAAATTATTGCGGAAGATAAGAATTCAGAAATGAAACCATAATGATGACTTTGGATTGGAACTAGGGATATTTGCTAACACCAACTCAAATATTCAAGTCAAACCTAAAAATGTATCATATTTTCACTCAAATACAAAACAAACCTAAAGGGATAGTGAAAGTATTATTTTACCCTTATGACCAAACAAAAAAACAGAAATGTATTTTATGTTTCTATCCTTCGGAAGTCTACGCGTAATAAAAAAAGTCTACATATATATAGATTTCCTACGAAGTCTACCTTATAGACTTATTTTATAGTCTACACTCTAATTTGATCTAATAATTTAATTTTGAAAATGTATAAAAATAATTATTGTGATATTTTTAACTAATCATCAATATAATGGATAATATGAAATAAATAAATTAAAATTTCATATAATTGAACAATTTTTAAGAATATATACTAATTTGGTTATCATGTGTTAGACAATGTGCATAGTTTATAAACAAAAGGTTCTAACATGTTATGTCTTTTATTGGTAGATTTCTTAGGGTTAGATTTTAGATTGAGATTTTTTTTGTTTTATTGACTTAAATTTGCAAATTAGTGTTTGATATTTGTGATATTTGATACAGTAATTGAGATTTTTTCGATTATCAAGCAAAATTGATATTTGTGGTTTAGGGTTTCGTAGACTCAAAATAAAGTCTACTTCACTGTAGACGTTGTTTTCAGTCTACTTTAGTTGATTACAAAAAAATATTATTTTGAAATTAAATATAGTTTTTATGAAAAAAAATGCGAAATAATATATTATAACTATTTTAAAAATATTAGTAAATCATGTATTTACATTATTAAAACAATAAATTACTAGAAGAATGAATAACAATTTTTTAAAAAGTAATTTACATATTTGTTTAAATAATAAAAGATAAGGGAAAGAACAAAAAAATAAGTCTACCAAACCGAAAATAATTTAGCTAACCAGATTTTAACCAAAATAATTAAACTTAACCAAAATTAAACCATAAACGTTTTAACCTAACCAGATCAAGTATCCGACATATAAATACATTTTTTGTGGAATTTGGTAAGAAACACAAAACCTAGCGCCGTTGGTCTAACTCTCTCTAGAACATGCGATTTCCGGCGGTCTAACCCTATCGAGTCTCTCTTCCTTCTTCTCCCACTCGCCGTCCTCTCTGAATCACCATCATGACCATCACCACTGTCCTCTCCCATCCGTCAGCCATATCCATGTTGTCTCCGTCCACTTAGTCACCACCGTTCCTCTCCTTGTCTTCTCCAGTCGTAATCTCTCTTTCTTTATATCTCTCTCTCTATTTTCTTATGCAGTATCAAGCTCGGGTTTTTCCTTAAAATCCAATGTAAGCACCTTTTGTCTGATTAGTTTACATCAAGAGTCTCAGGAGTGACGAGAGTGGTGAGTCGGAGATGAGCAGCGGCGGTGAGGAGACAGAGCTTAACTTTGACTTCCATGAAGTTTTGCTGTGTGTTCGAGCTTCGAGCTTGAGGGATGAGATGGAGTCCAGTGAGAAGACAAGGGAGGAGATGGATTTGGCTCAGAGACGAGGAAGGAGATGGAGTTGGATTCAAAGATAAGTCTCTTACCCTCTTTCTCAGATTCAGTTTTATTTCTGATTTAATGTATTGATTATGGAAAAACTGACAGTTTCAAAATCTGTAACCACAGTTTCAGGTACGTTCAGGCGAGAATAACTGCCACAAACCAGCTGAGGACTGAGGACATCGTTGTAAGTGTATACATTTTCTCGATCTATTGTTATTTCGTTGTGTCTGGACAATGGTTTCTTAGTGATTGTATCTCAGCTGATATAACTCTTTGTATATTCATTCAGGAAAATTTGGGATGTGCTTCATTCCCTTGATTACAAGCATAGGGGATGTGCTTCATTCTAAGCTGCTCAAAGGTAAAAGGCTGTAACTGTATCCATGTTGTTTTTTGTTTAGCCTATGAGTGTTTATTGGCATTGATGCACCAATGCCCTTGTTTGTCTCGTTTACTACAGGATGTATATTATGGTCGCATGGCTGAAATACTAGTGCGAAGAGCTTCTTTTCCTGATGAATTCACACGGTTAACAACCATCATGTGGGTAAGAAGAAAAAAATGATTATGCTAGGCCGCTTATATTTACGTATATGGATGCTACTTTGACTTTCCAGATCAATATTCTCTATAAATGTGTGTTTAATGTACTTTTGTAGAAAAATGAGATTGTCTTAAAGCATGCTTATTATAAGGATCAAGCATGCATGTCCACAAGCTACAGATTCAGTGATTGTGCAACCACTTTTTGGCTAGAATTGTAAGATAGATGAAGTTGTTGATAATTATCGTCAGAGAGAATATCTGTAGATGTTTGTAATAGGCATGGGTATTGTACTTTTGTACCAGACTACATTGTATTGTTCTCTTTGTATCAAACTGATGTATTAAGTTATTTACTTGGAGTAGACTTCAAAAGACTAATACTGAAATAGACATATGTATTGTACTTATGTACCAAACTACATTGTGTTGGCTTTTGTATCAAACTACCCGTTACAAAGCAGACTTGTTTAATATAACTTCAAAAAAATACAAAAAAAAGTTAAGATCTCCAAGTTTAACATAGGTTCATCAATTAACACAACTCTAAAACAATATAATACAAGAGTCGCACATAACAGCGACTTAAGATCCACAAATTCAACATAAGTTTAACATAACCTTCGATTACAAATTCAACATAAGTTTCACATAACCTCCAATTACATAAGTAGAGTTACAAAGACATCTACACTTATTAGTTAACTATATAGTTAAACCAAAAAGTTGGTAATTTCATAATTATAACATTTTTTTTTTCAAAATCACCCAAGACCAGTAGGATTAACTTACATTCATTGTCAAACAAAAAAAATCTTGAAAAAACTTAATGAATAATACACTAATTCACATTTTTATAGATTTTTCTATCTAGACTTAATATTTAGTCTACTAAGATTTAGACGTCCTTTTCAGTTTACTAATGTAGACTGTCAAATAGGTCTACTCCTTGGGTTGGTTTTTGCAATTGCAAATTTTACCAGGTTGCTTTTTATATTTGAAAAATGTTATGATTTTATACAAGTAGACTTCCATTTCAGTGTACACTTTGAAAATGTTAGTTTTTGCTATTGACCAGAATTCACCCAGGATTTGACTTTCAAAAGTAGACTTCATATGCAGTCGACATGTTTGAATTTTTTTAAAAGAGGTTAGTTTTGCAATTGACCATGTTTGACTTTCAACGAGTAGATTGAAATGAACGTCTACAAGTGTGCAGACTTCACGTGAAGTCTCTTTCAAATCCGACGGGTTAGTTTTGCATTTGACCAAAATAAATAAGTAGACTTTATACGCAGTCTATTTTTTTTTTTAAGATAAGAAGACTGCATATGAAGTCTACACTTTAATAAATTTTTGATTACTTTTTAAACTTTTTAGTCAGACACAAAACGAACCTATTCAACGAAGTCAAAGCTTCGGTCAAATGCAAAACTAACTTTTTATAGACTTCTCGGACAGTCTACACTTTGTAGATATCCGATGAAGTCTACTTTGAAAAGTCAAAAGTTTGGTCAAATGCAAAACTAACCTCTTTTACATAGACGTTTTGGGAATTCTACCTAAATTTTTGTTTTTGTTGTCAAAGATAAAGACGAAGACTGCTGGAAAGGTCTGTGTTACAAAAAAAAACTATTTGGTCAATTGCAAAACGGACATGTGCGTTGACATGTAGACTGCATCATAGGTCTACACAGAGCCGTTGACATAGAAAACAGTCTGCTATCGCAGCACAGATATGAAAATTGATGAAAATCATGTAAATAGTTACTTTTTCCGGTGTAAAGCTCGTTTCCAACCATTTCAGTCTACCAAACTCCAAATATGAGCAAAAAGAAACACCTTTGACGATTCACCAATGAAGAAACTCGAAAATATGAAATTTGTGATTATGAAAATGAAACTTATGAGAGTTTTTAGATGGAAATGTAGAGGAAATGAAAATTTGTTGGTTTAGAATGAGAAAAAGTGGTTGAAAATTGAATTCTAGAGCTTTAAGAGCTCAAAAATGGTGATTCATGGTGGTTGAAAAAATTGATGATGATGACATTATTGTAAATAAGAAGAAATGGTTAGGATGTATTTGGTTTTTTGCTAATTTCGAAATTAATAAAAAAAATTAAATAATAATGGCAATTTTGTAAATAATTCAAAAACATAGAGAATATGGAAAATTCGTTGATGAATACTAATGACAAAAAAAATATGTTGATTTTAGGTTTGACTTGAAAAAGTGGGTTGGTTTTGAATATTCTATTTTTGTTATATATCTGGTGAAATTTATGCGATTATTTATCTTATAGCAGTCCATATGTCAATCCAAACTAAAATTATATATATTATTTTTATAAACATATCTATACCGTATTCGTATCCATAATTTTTTAGTTTTGTCGTTTTCCGTTTCCGTTCCCGTCCCCGTTTCTGTATTCGTATCCGTCGCGGTGCATCATAGGGTAGAACCATTAATAAACCCTTCATACCACTGAATCAAAGAGCTTTCACAACTTATTACTGATTTGTAGAAGAGCTATTGGTATTGTTCCTACTTCGTAACAAATGATTATAACTAGTTGGACAATTAAAAATTAAAAGTAAGTGTTAAAGTTATATTGTAATTTCTTTTCATTTCCAAACTAAAACTGTTCAGTCCCACTATCCGACACTACAAAGATATTCCACTAATTAATACAGAAATTACGAGACATTAAACTTTATAATAGCAAAGCAGGAATCCTATATCGTTTAGCCATCATTAGCTTACCAAAAAGTCTACAGCATCCTCTCAAATTTATGTAATCAGAGTGAAATTATACCAAGCTTTTGCTAGCTTGGGGTCTGATCTCTCAGAGTCCTCCTCTATTGATCCCCCGGGCCGTTGCCAGCCGCCTCCGTCGAAGCCAGGAGCCACCCCCGGTGAGTATTCGTCTGAACCGTCCTCTGTTGCTATTCTCTTGATTTATCTCGGTGATTGAGAAACGGTTTGTAGGGAAAATTTAATGTTGTCTTTTAGTCTAGTTTTTCGTATTAATTTCAATGCTTGACTCTATTGGATTAGCTTTGAAATTAATTTTTAGTTTTTAGGGGCTTTTTAAAAAATAATTTTGCAGTCCTTAAGAACAGAATGGCTTCGAAACAGATTCTAGTTCAATCATTTTGTAACCAAAACTTTCATTTTAGTAGTGACATTTACCTTCTTAAAAAAAGCTCTTGCTAATTAAAATAATAAAATATAAAAGGAGTATGTTGGCCACCGGGGGGACGGGTTGGAAAAGACCATCGTCGATTCTCTCTCTTAACTCTCTCTCAATCTTTCAGAGAAAGAACATCGTCGATTCTTTGATGGTCGGTGTCTCTTCCGGCCTTTCTCCCACTCGTTGGACTTTGCTTCCGGGAATCGGTCGCTCCTTTAGGACTGGCTTCGCCGGCTTTTCTCTCGTTTCTCACCCTCTTCTGTGGTGATATCGGAGAGCTTGGAACTGGATCTCTCGGCTCCGCGTCACTAAGTCCTCTTTGGCTCGGTTGACTCTCCATCTAAGGATCAGATTGTTTTCTCCTCCCCTAGATTAGGGTTGTTTCACCTTCTCTCTTCTCTAAAGGTTGGTGAATCTGATCATTTCGATAGATCGAAGGCTTTCGATTCTTCATTATTAAAGTGGAGGTCTATTAGTTTGATGTCAGCTTGATTTTCTTCATAACGGTTGCTCTTCGTTGAGCTTTCTCTTTTCGTTGTTGGACCCTTTTCGTCTTCTGGTGAAGAAATTATGGCGATGTGTTGATGCGGTGGATCGTCTCTTTAGACACGTGTTCTTCTTCGGCCTTTCGTTTTACACGTGTTTCAAGCTTGTCATCGCTAAGGCCGTTGTGCCTTCAAACCTTTGGGCCATATGTGGGCTTTGCCTATAAATCATGTTTATCTTTTAAGTCTGGGCCAACTGTTTAGGCCGCTTCTCTTGTTGGTGGTCTCTTTATCTTTATGTTTGTCCGCCCTATCTTTTGTGTCTCTTTGCAAATTATTTCCTTGTTTAATAATGTACCAGTTGACAAAAAAAAACGTTGGCCACCGGAAGTGCTTTCGAATCACTGAATAAATTCAATATACTTGCGTATTATCCGGTGTGCATATGGAACTCACCTCGGATCATGTGTCTACTTACATTATTTTGCATATGTTTTCTTTATGCTATTACCTGGTTACTTCACCTAATTAGGTCAGTACGAATTAGTGTTGCGTACCACTAGACTACAGTTTGGCTTAAACTCAAAGATGTCAAAGCGGGATAATTAGAAAGACTTAAATTCTTGATAGATTAACCCTAATCGGTCTTGTCTTGTGACTAGGCCTGGGCGTTCGGGTCGGATTTGGGCCGGTTCCTTTCGGGTCCGGGTCTTTTCGGGTCCTAAATATTTAGACCCAATAGGAACTTAGAAATTTTTGGTTCTGGTCCGGGTCTGTTCTTCTCGGGTCCGGGTCAATTCGGGTCTATAATAAAAATACCCATAAAATATCCGTAATTTTCGGGTCCATATCGGGTCCGGGTCGGGTTCAGGTATTTAGGATCTGAAAATGACATGATATACCCAATTCCATCAACTTTAGTTGAATATTTGTCATATATATCTAAAATTTTACAAAACAACTTAAATGAAACTATTAATAATTAAAATAAAACATTTTAAAACTCTAAATATTACATTTTAAAGCTTTATATTACTTAATAAAAGTTAAAAAATAATAACAAATGTTGTTAACAAAAGATATTTCAACTAAATCATAAAATAATATATATAAAATAGAACACAAAAACATCATATTTTTAGATATACATGTTTTTAAGTCGGGTACAAATCAGTTCTTATCGGATCTGGTCTATTCGGGTCGGTTCTTTTCGGGTTCGGATCTATTCGGGCCGGTTCCTTTCGGTTCCGGTTCTTTCGGGTAAAAAAAATTTAGACCCAAAAGGTACTTGTAAATTTTCGGTTCGGTTCCGGGTCGGATATTTTTGGGTCGGTTCCGGTTCGGGTCTTCGGGTCCATATTAAAATGTCCAGGCCTACTTGTGACTATATATACTCGGATAGTCCGCTGTTTAATGTGTAAAGATGTTCCATTACGTATTAGGTTTCTCATTTGCTCTTTACTTATGAGATATTTGTTTGGCGTTTTCGAAACACCACCAACCCTTCCTTATTCAAGACATGCATATATATATATATATATATATATAGGTTAAAAATAAAATAATATATATGGAGAGAGAGATATTAGTATTACCATTGAAATATCTAGTTCTCATACCAAATTCTTAAAACTAGATTGAATATCTTTGACCTTAAATCACAAAAAGTTTGACATTTAGAGCATTTTCAATCTCACTCTGTTTTTTATTCTTAACTGGAATGAAATGGAGTATGGAGTAAGAAATACTACAACTCAACTTCATATCTCACTCCATAATGGAGTTTACTCCATAAATAGAATAATCTAATTTTTATTTGTTCAATACTCCGTTTATGAAATTAGATATGGAATCGGGTTGTAGCAATTTTACTCTATTTTTTTTTACTCTATTTTGGGAGAAAAAAAATGGAATTTTACATTGGAAATATTCTTAATGACTTACGGAAAGGTGATCACACCTATTATATACCAGTGCGAAACCAATTAAGAAAGTGGGAAATGGATAATTATATCTTAATTACAAACGATCAACATATTTGAAAGACAACCGTACCAGAGCTGAAATTAACTAGAAAGAGGTTACTGAAACAATTATGAAGCAACACAAACGTACCAGAGTTAGTACTACAAAGAGGTTAGAAGTTAGAACATACATACATACAATGAGAAAAGTTTATATATGAAATACGAAATTTCACGACCAAGGAAAAGTAAGCGAGGGTCGACTATTGTCTCATTAATTCACATTTTTGACGGTCTAATAAAGACACAAAATAATTAAATATAGTAACGAATTTTTATGTTCAACCAATATGGATAAACAAATGAGATATACAGAGTTTCTCTCGGTCACAGAACTTAAATCGTATTATCTTCCAATAAGCATGATGCAAAAATATACAGTAAAGTAAATATCATTCATCTCTGCTACGTTTCATCTCTCTACCTTATCTCTCTACCTTATCTCTTCAGCGACCAAAATCAGATCTGACTTTCTCCTCCGGTCCGGCGCCGCGTGAGTGCGCGTCCGGCACCGGCGGGGCTCCCTCTTCCTCTCTCTCGTTTTCCTTTTGCTTCCTGTCGTGTCGTGTTCGGTCTCTCCGCCTTGCTCGTCTTCTCTGGGTTTGCGTGCGATCTCCGGTGAGCTTCCTGTGCGCGAGGTTTGTCTTTTCCGGTGGATCTTCGTGTTCTTTGGAGGTACGGCGCGGTTGTAGCAGCGGTGGCTCGCGGGTGGTCGGCTTTTAGGGTTGGGAGTAGATCAGGTTTTCTCTCTTCGATTCTCCATTTTGTCTCTGTCGTAGTCGGGTTGTGCCGGTGTGGTTCCCGTCCTTGTCGCGGGGTCTCTTCCGTGCTTGGGAAACTGCTCTTCATCTGGAGATCTGGCTCGTTGGTTTTCAGTTCGGCGTCGAATCGGACCACTCCTCTTCTCCGTTGTTAGATGAGCTTCGTGGCTTTTGGTTTCGAAGGCAAGACTAGAGCTTGGAGTGCAGGAGGAGTTGGCTCCTAGCTCTGTCCAGTTTTGCGTCGTGATTTCAAGGAGTTATATCCGCTAACCAGTGGTGGATTCCGTTGGCCGTCTATGGCCACACGGAGGCTTCTTTTTTTTCCGGCATCATCTTGGCGCTTCCGGGCTCGGCCCCTCTTCTGGTTCCCTTGGTGTGTTTAGCGGCCGCTAGCATTGACAGGGCTTGGTTTTTTGTGCATCATCGTTCAATCCATTCCGTCTGACACCGGTGGTGGGTTCTTACAGCGTAGTCTTGGCTCCTGGTTCTCAGTGGTCACAAGTGGTGGAGGGGGTTCTCGGGGAGTCATTGACCGCCTCCGTGTCACCCCTTGATCTCAGCTTTACATCCCGGTGTCGTATTAGCTAGTTGGCTCTCTTGCGGCGGTGAGGCTTGATTTTCTATGCAGGTTTTTAGAGACTTTCAGTTTAGGTGGTGGCGAAGACAACAACCCGCTCTTTCTCGTATGTGGCGACTTGGAGGTGCGCTTGGGCTCTCAAGCGCTTTCTTGGTATGGTTCTTGATCCCTTCACCTCTTCAGTCCGTCTAGCGCATCATTGGCAGTAACAGTTACAAGCTTCGAGGCGTTCATCGGAAACTAGCTACTCCGGAGACGACCTGGGAAGTCCCGGCATCCGAGGCAACGAGGAGAACCTCACCTTCCCGCGATCATTGTCGATGGTTGAGAACGGCAACCGATTCTTAAGAATTTCGAAAATCGGACTAGTAGAACGTGCCGGGTTTAGTGGGTGGGCGAAACTAGAATGTAATAGATTGACTTGGGAGCTTTTGTTCAAATCGTGTTTGTAACCGAAACTGAATTCCCGATTTTCGGGTTGAATTAATATAATTATTATTAAAAAAAAAAAAAAAAAAAAAAAAAAAAAAAAAAAATATCATTCATCTTGTAACAAACAAATTCTTAAGCCTTGCTTGAGAAGGTGTCAAATTGGAAATTGTAAAAAGGGTTATCTTACTTTGTCTTTTTCGGGCAGGAAAACCCTTTTACATATGTTTATATCCCCATATAGATGTACTTTAGTCAAGGAAATGAAAAGGAGAATTTGTTATAACTAATGATGACAATATGTCCAAATTATTAAGCACTCATTGCTCAACAAAATGCCTGAATATTTACAATATCTAGGCATAATTTTAGGTAGGACAATGTGGTTTTTATGACTCCAGCTCATTGACACTTCTTCTAGGCGTAATAATTCTCTCGTTATTATATAAAATGTGATGATAAATAGCATTTTGATACTCAGTTATAGTACTGGAATCTAAACAAGTAATTTAATCGTAAAGTGAAAAATAAAACAAAAAGTTTAGTTACATGTATTTACATAATTAACAAATCCAGTCAGTTAAAAGTGCCATCACGATTCCGTTAAAAAGATTATACTTGGTTATTGGGAAACATAAATTTCCACGTTTCTTTTTGGTTAATCATTCTTTTTTTTTTTTGTCATCTGTTGGATTAATATTAAACTTCAAATTACACAAAACCGGCAAGGAATAGAACCTTTCCGGAGCTAAAGGCCGGCATGTTAAACGACAAACACCCGGAGACAAGGTTGGAGATAACACAAACTCCAAAAGCTTACAAGGAACAAAGGAGAAACAAGAAAACGAAGGCT
>NC_027750.1:60386510-60394459 GCF_000695525.1 Brassica oleracea var. oleracea
AAACAAGAAAACGAAGGCTAGATGGGGCACTACAATAAACTTCAAGCTTGGGGAAGAACAACGAAACCAAAAGCAGGATTGATTGAGAAAGCGATGCAGCCTAATTATTGGGGTTGAGAACCAATCTTATAACACAGTTCCACCATGGAACTACCAAACACACACCGGACTTACCACTGCTTCGACAAAAGAAGCCAAGAAAGGAAACACCTACAACCCGAGCAGCCAACGAAGAGGAACGTTTTGCAATCGACTACTCAAAGACCGACCACGATTGAGCAAAAGCTCCTCGGACCCTTACCAAGTAAACCGGAAAACCCGTAGATTGCAGACCAAGGGACCGTACAACTTCTTAACTTCTCTGCTCCACCACTGAAATCTTAATTTAACCACAGAGGAAGAGCCACGAGGACAAACCAGAGACGTCACGAGTGAAGAATCCGGACGCCCCAAAAGGACAGCATAGACGGAAGCCACAGAGGCCCAAACCGAAGGACCTAAACTGTAGACTTGAAACATGCTCCTTTTCACAATGTCGCACGACCACTCCACTCCAAGACACCAAAGTAATCAATTTCTCCTCCAACAAACACTAACAAACCTTACGAGACTTCTTTGAAACTTCTAAAATCCGAGGACGAGATGCTGCGACTGGAGGGAAGAGCCCAGCGACCACTGATGCCTCACTTGAAGGACTGACAGACCAAACCCAAACAATTGAGACCCCACATCAGAACCGGCTAAAACATCCACCGCGTACCAGAAAACAGATAGGGTCTAATACCGACAGTGCAAACCAAGCAAGGAACCACCAGCAGAGCTCGCAACAACACAGAGACCAGCCAAAAACAACATCATCTTGACTAAACAGAAATGAACTGCTAAAGACTAAGACACAGCCCGAGAGAAGTTAAAGACGAAGATTAACCAACCAACGGCAAGGCGACCTCATCAAACCAGACTCAAACCCCTCAGATCTACAGACAGCTTTGCCATCATCCACAAGCGGAGAGAGCACGCCATGACACAGAAGCCGACTTCACTGAGAACCACCAACAAACTACTGCTCAGACCCAAAACGCCATCGCCGTCGCCGTCGGAGTAACGCTCTGTCACTAACTATTCCCACCGAGGCTCAAAAGACTAAACAAACACTAATAATAGATGAGAGAGTTCGAGGAGGTCCTCTCACAGCACGGCGAGGAGCGCCGGCCAGAGAAGACCTCACATCTGAAGGCAACAGCTGATGCGGCGCTTGAGTTGTGGTAGACAGCTTTTTAGGGTTTTTTATTTGATTGTTGGTTAATCATTCATTCTATAGAAGAAATAAAAATCATTTTGGTATATTTATGTAAAACCAAACTTCTGGACAAATAATAATCAAATCAAAAAAAGCGGCTGGGCGAGAATACGCCTGCCGGTAGCTCTAATGAGCGAAGAACTGGGTTCCTCCCTTTTATCGATTTAAGTTTGTTATGGTTATTGCATTTTCACCTGAAACCATTTATTTTTACTGAATTTTTGAAATTATAGTACAATGTAGATAAATTCCGAATAAATCGTTAATTATATTACCACTAGCTTTATTAACTTGAAATTATGAAATTCCCGATCCACAATCCAGAATAAATCGTTAGTTTTATTACCACTAACTTTGTTAACTAAAATTTATGAAATTCCCGAACTAAAATATCCCAAATTTTATATTAATATAAAACAGTGTCGGCCGTCGAAGTTCATCCAAATTGACAGAAAACAGTTCATGATTTTCTTTTCTCAAAGAATATTATTATTAATTTCTTTTTGTCATCTCTTAAAGAATATTAATTATTTAGTTTTCTCGATAAGATTTTAACTCTTTCGACAAAGCAATCAAAATCAACTTTTCTGATTTAACATTAAACAAATATGACCAATGGATCCCTACCCGTATTACACTTTTTGCATATGCGAACGAACAACTTACAGAGACTAATCTAATTACATCAGCGTAAGGCTATGTAAGTTTTAAGTTTCGACACCCTCCACTTCGTCTATTAACAGTTCATATCATTTTCTTTTTTCCGCATTATCACCCAACACACATTTATTTTTTATCCATTACAATGATCTTGTTGAATAAAATTTAACATTCTATTTTATTAATTAATAATTATTTTTTCCTTATCCAAATTAAATAAACTTAGTCTTTGTTTATAGATAAATTAAAATGATAAATTTTAGTATAAAAAATAAAAATAAATTATTTAATTTATAATGAAATTAATTGGTTTTAAATAACTAGAGATAATCAAGATAAAATAAAATAAAAAATAAAAAGTGACATGTGTCGTCGTTGGTCTCCACTTTCTTTTTATTCTAACATGTTGAATCTTTTCAACACCAATTAATCTACATCATCAAATTTCATTTTTCAACACCTTCATTATAGAGATTCAACTGTTGAATCTTTTATTCAACACCCCCATTGTACATAATCTAAAGAATAAACTTAGAGTATGAATGGTGACCAAGGAACGGAGAGGAATTATCCATTCCTTAATGTTCCTGAAAAAAATCGTCATTCACAAGGAATAGTTTTTCCTTCTCATTTCCTACCATTCTTTTTTTTGTAGAAAAATAAAAAACAAAATTGTTCTTTCTTAAATTTGAGAAGGAACAACCATTTCCTTTCGTTCCTGCAATTTTATTCCTCTACGTTCTTTTCCTATTCGTTCATCTTATTTCCAGAATGGTCACCAGTCGAACCCTTAGTTTAATATATCTCTTCTCTCTTTATTTTTTCTACGTGAGAAAGAAGTTTAACTAAAGTAACTAAAGACATCCGAAAAGAAAAAAAGATAACAAACTATTAAAATCCATAAAGACGGACACGGCTCAAATAAAATTTGTATAATGAAAAAAAAAATTGTATAATGCAGCTGTTATCATTACACTATTTAAATATTGTTTTGCTTTAATGTGAATTTATATTCTAAAGTGATCGCTTCGCTTTTGTTGGTGGTTAGATCAATCTTCAGTATCTGTATTTACCAGATATCTGCTCCAGTTGTCCAACATGTTAGATCTTTTTCTTTTGGGTGCAATCCAACATGTTAGATCTACGAGATATTAATTGAGCTATTTAGAAATGATAGTTTACAAGTTTAGACATTTATATTCTAATAATAATTTAAAATCAATTCCATATGTTTCTATTTTTCATATCTAAAACTCTATCTCATTCGTAGTACCTCATATGTGGAATTCAAAATTTTCGGAATATAGTTGATGTATTTTTATATCTTTAACAAAAGTCCATGATAAGTCTTTTGGGATTCATTATAAAGTCTTTTAACATAAATTGAAGTTCTTAAGTTTAACTTCAGACATCATAATATTACACGCAACTATCTATAGTATCTGGGGAGAACGGAACAAGCGTCTACACGACGGTATCTCGACTGCTCCTCCAACGATTTACAGACTCATTGATCGTAATATCAGAGACACAATCTTGGGGAAACAACACATCAAGAAGAGTTTCAAAAACCTTATGCTATCTTGGCTAAGGCATGATTAGGAAGTCTTCTATTTATGGTTTACACTTTGTTTTTATCCTTTTTGCCAAAGTGCATCCCATCTAGTCTTATTATTTTTGTAAAGGTTTACAAACTCTTCTCGTATTTATACGAAATTCAAATCCTTGGCAAAAAAAAATAATAATATTACATGTAAGAAATTTAATTCAGTGTTTTCTAAAAAGCCCTAAACAGTTTTGTTTTATTAATAGGCATGTTCTTTTTAAAGCCGCAGCCACTGGCGCCAGCGGCAATATATAAAACTAAGACGGAAGTAATTTTACATTACGTCACCCGCGTCAGTCGCGAATTAGAGACAGGAAACCAGAGTTGCCGCTGCAGCGTCGCATCTACCGGTTATTATTGGCTGTAGGGACTGAAAAAGGAGATTTCTTTAGCTGCGACTGTGATGTATTTGCGTGATCGTAGCTGTTACTTTGAACACGCTGCCGCTGTAGCTGGCGTTTATTAAACGAATAGGCCTAATAACTCTGATGCTATCAAACTGTACAGCTATGTCATAATTTTATAACCACAGCATATAAAGAAATATATGAAATTTCATTCCTAGATAGCTTGAAACTACAATAATATCCTCTAGATCACGTATAATTTATTTTGTTAAAAATATGTACATTTTAATATACATAGTGTTAGTTTTTTTTTCGTTTTCTGGTGGGAGACTCAAACTAGAAGATCCTTTATAAAACCAAGAAAAATCAAGTCTTTTTAACGGTTGAGATAATAAGTATCGGACCCATAGACTTCTTTTTCCTATATTGAAACAAATTTATAAAAAAAACTCCTATATGCGTAGTAAATATAATGTTTCCGTTATATATAGACCATAAGTTTCTTCATTAATCCCACTTTAGTTTCTTTAAATCCCACCCCTCAAAGCATAAGCCAAACCTCTCTTTCTCATATGCAACCACACGACCAGATGGAGGTATGTTCAACAGTCACGACCAAAAAGCTCTCAAGCCTCGCGAAACTAATCCTCTTCACAATCCAGAAGGTCTCAGACGCCTCACGTCACAAACTCCTCACTACGCTCGATCCACACCTACTCGCAAAACACGGCAAGACCCTACGCAAGTCTCTGAACGACGTCGTATCAACTTCCCACTCCCGCATCACGTGCCGTCCCTCCGACCACGACGACGTACGATCCTCCTTCATCTCGCCTGTCCCCATCCAGCTCCACTACGAGTTCAGCTGCAGCAGCACCCCACCGAGACGTTCCTACGCCTCAACCACCACTGGCTACCACGTCAGCATCGGACGACGCAAACCGCTTATCAACAAACGCCAACGCCACGCGTATATAAGGTACAACACGCTCCCTAAGGTCCGACACGTGGCGACGGCAGTATTTCCTGACGTAGCTAGCAGCACCGGAACCATGGATAGCTGCCACGTGGACAGAGCCGCCGAGGAGTTTATACAGAGGTTCCATAGACAGCTGAGGTTGCAGAGGTGGATGATGGCTCAGGAGGTTTAGAACATTTGATTCGTCAGCGTCACTTTCATTACACCAAATATCATATCAAGTTAAAAAAAATAAAATTTATAATAGGTAACTTTCTTAGTTTTACGTTTTTCCTCTTTTGTTTTCTGTAATCCATGATCGTGTTTAGGATCTGCGTGGATGAAACTGTAGGTAAATCAACCTTTCGAGATAGCTCTCTGTGTATATAGTAGCCCATGTATCTGAATATAATATATCGTCTAGTAGTAAAATAAATAAATGAAAATATCTTCACATATGTTCATGAAATATTTAAAATATGATAGATGACCTAATGACTGTTAACGTTTTTACATAAATGACTTCCATAGTTCCATCTAATGACTGTCATATCAGCGTTCAAATCACTGCCTTAAAACATGACATGATTTATTACTGATCAATTGACGTTTTTTGGGGCGATCTAATACATACGTTTGTTGTTTACATATTACGTTATATATACGTATTTTTCTTCATTGGTCCTTAACTCCTTAGAGTACTTCCAAAGCAATGGGGTTGCTCTTAGTGTAGAGGTATAGTACCAAGCCCTCGTGGGGAAAACATCCATATGCATTGAGTTTATTATTTGTTATGATAATAATAAAAATTGTCAGTATGTTTGGGCTATATACATAGACATAAACGACAAAAAAATCAGCCAAATGATGTTCAAATTTGCTATTAGTATTATATACTTGGTTGCATTGAAAATAGGATTTTTAACACTAAACCCCCTCAAGTAAGTTTCATTAGGGTAAAACCCCCTCAATTATCTATGTAACGTAAAAACCCCTCAAATCATGTTCTTTAACGTATTAGCCCCTCCGTCTACAGTGACGTTAAAAGCTGAGTATTGGTTGTTAAGTTCTAACGCTGTGTTTCAGAGATTTTAAAAAACGTCACGGTGTTTCCTTTATTATTTTTCTTCTCAGACCAAACATTCCCAATCTTCTTCTTCTTCATCTGAGTTCCTTTGGATCTCCAATCTTCTTTATTTATTCTTCGTTTAGTAAGTTAGGATAGCTATTATGATTTCTGATCTTTTGTTTTGAATTTCCGAGCGGATTTGCTATTTCTGGTTTTATATTATGATTGTTTTTACTAAGAAAACTTTTATACCACTAACGCCACAAGGAACTTTTGGGTTTATATTATGATGTGGAGTGATTCAGGTGAAGACCATGTGTTTAAGTTGGTGCTCAGTGCTCACGTTATTTGGTGGTGCTTAATTTTTTTACATTGTCATTTGAAGAGATACATATTGTTGGTCATTTAAGAACATGATAACACAAAATAAAGATTGTTTTACTAAGACCTGAAACCAGTTTACAAGAAATTCCATAATAGTGATGGTTTTACGAAGACCTGAAAATTTTCTAAATAATATGGGTCTAGTAAAACCTTAACCAAGTTAACATGAAAAATCAAATAAGAAACAAAGTTAGCAACAAAATAAGATAGAGCCGAGTGCATCTATTGTCTAGCCTAGTTCATCCATTGTCTTATGATGGGCATACATCCTTGTAAATTGCTCAGCATAATAAGAGCATCTTAAAACTTGGGTTTGAAAATCAACTCTGCAGCATCTTATTTCACCACCATTATATGATCCATCAGCTGCCCAATACCCTCCAGCATCAACCGGACGTAAAGTGTCCTGAGAAGAATGAAGAAACTATTTTTGTTAACATATGATGAAACCAAATCTCTCAGTTGAACTTACATAAACCGAGAGTAACAACAGACATTTATCTTGTCATGTTACCAGCTCCTTTCACAGTAAATCTATCCCGTGTTTCTGACTCGTCTCTTTCTTCACCAATCTGTCCGACACTCAAAATCTCACAAACCCGAGCCTGAATCTCAGAAACCACTAAGCTGAAAGTCTATGGGACTTATGATACTTGAGTTATTAAACCAAAATTTTTTGAGGTCTGTAGAAAGATTTCTATCGTTTGTCAAGACTCGTTATCTCCAATTTACGCCATTCTTCTTCTTCAATAGCGCTGAAGCTTCATCAACAGATCATATCAGACCTTGTCAAGGACTCTAATGGCGAACTAGTAATCTTCAGTCCTCTACCTTGCTAAGGTAGTGTTCTTCATCTCAAAAATTAGGGTTAAATGAATTGGGGATTTTTTTACTCGATATGATGATTGAAGAACATGAAAAGACACATCGTGCCGTTGTCGTTTCGTTTTCCAGCATGCTTATTGTTTTTCTTAAAAAAACAGTTTAATTAAACGTCACGGTGGACGGAGGGACCTATATACTGATAGACTTAACTTGAGGGTTTTTTACATTACATACATAATTGAGGGGTTTTTACCCAAATGAAACTTAATTGAAGGGTTTTAATGTTAAAAATTCTTGAAAATACAACAAAGATAAAACATACCAATTGTTATATATCTGCTAAGCCAATATTGTAGTAAGATTGTAAACTGAGTTTCTAGGGCCTTTTGAGCTGTACTGGGCATTTGCCTCAAAACACTAGCTTTGGGCTTGTAATATTTTCTGTTTTAAGTATAAATGAAAGCCAGTTTACAGAAAAAAAAAGTATGGCATCTCCCCACCAAATCCCACTAAAAATCTAGAAGGTCGGATCGTAGAAATCTATATTTTGTTTTATCATTGTATACCATGTACATAAAAGAGAAGACAGAGAAAGAATAACAATTAAGATCAAACAAACAAAGATGCTAATTCGATTTTAAGTTGATTTATGACTTTTGTTTGTTAATTGATTACTTTACGTTTGTGTGAGAATAATAAAGATGTTCATTGATTATTTGGAATATATCCTATGAAAATAATATTTTCATTTAGCTGGTTGTTTGTAGTTATCTTCTATATTTGCATATCCAATTGGGGGG
>NC_027750.1:60394642-60420073 GCF_000695525.1 Brassica oleracea var. oleracea
CTGTCAAATTATATTATCTTTTTAAAATTAAATGTAAAAATATATAAATAAAAAATAGTAGTAATTACAAAAAAAAAAAATTTTAACGTCGTCAGCAAAACATTAAACCCTGAATCCTAATCCCTAAACCTTAAATCTGAAACCCTAAATTCTAAACCCTTGGGGAAACCCTAAACTCTAGGATAAATCTTAAACTTTAAATCAAAATCACTAAACACTAAAACACTCAAGAGTTTAGGGTTTAAGATTTAGGGTTTAGAGTTTTAGGGTTTAGTATTTTTATTTAGAATTTAGGATTTATCCAAGAGTTTAGGGTTTATCCAAGGGTTTAGAGTTTACCCAAGGGTTTAGGGTTTACCCAAGGATTTAGGGTTTAGGGATTAGGATTTAGGGTTTAGTGTTTTGCTGACGACGTTAAAAAAAATTTTTTTAATTCTTTTTTCTGTAACTATTATTTTTTTATTTTTTTTATTTTAAAAACATAATATAACTTGCCAATATTTTGTTTCTTTTTTTAAAAGATATCAAATTTGAAATAATGAAATCCTATTAGTTGGTGAGGGCTGGGGTTTATCCAAGGGTTTAAGTTTAGGGTTTAGGGATTAGGGATTAGGATTTATGGTTTAGTGTTTTGCTGACGACGTTAAAAAGATTTGTTTTTAATTCTTTTTTCTGTAACTACTATTTTTTTACTTTTTTATTTTAAAAACATAATATAACTTGTCAATATTTTGTTTCTTTTTTTAAAAGATATCAAATTTGAAATAATGAAATTCTATTGGTTGGTAGATTAACCTTAGGGGGTGAACCCAAGAATAACTCATACTAGGTGATAATCCGCGCCCTGCGCGGAATTATGGATTAAAGAGATTATAACTTTAAAACTACACTTCTTAATTTATCGGTGTAATTTAAATATATTTGAATTAAAAAAACTGTGAAAGTAAACAAAGACTTATATAAATTTATTATGAGTTTAAGATAAAACAAAACATAAACAATAGAATTATTTTCTTCATAATATAAACTATGAATATAAAATAAGAAAAACATAGACAATAAAACAATAAAATACTAAAGAAACAAATTATAAAAAAGAAATTAAATTCATAATTTTGAGAAGGAGACGGTGGTGAGGACTTTGTTTTGAGAAAGAGACGGCCTAGTATTTATATATGCAATGCGCTGGTCTAGGGTATGTTTGCATAACTAATCGTCCTCATAATTTTCGAAATTCAAATTAATATTAAATTTTGAGAACTTACCTTATTCCCTGCTCGTCGAATCACATGGAATATTAAAGGAAACAAAGAGTTAATATGGTCAACTAAATTAAATTTTAAATCAATCAATTTTGATCAAAAATACGTATTTTTATATCTTTTATTTTAGGAAAGCTTGTATATATATTGCTACCACTTTAAAAATATGAAATAGGACGGTATTGAGCCTATATGGCAATTCTGCGAATTTGATTCCTAGATTGGAGTTCTATAACCATAATGAATTATATTCAAAGATGTATATTGTGGCTAATATTAATGGCATGATTATGCTGTTATGATAGTAATTATTGTGATGAGTGATTGTCAAAGTAAATATATGCTTATGGCTGGCGGATGTTTGGCAGTTTCTTGTTCGGACAATATTTATATTAATGAGTTATTGTCAATCAATATTTATGCCAATTACTGGCATCTTTTTTTAATATATATTTATTAATATATTCATCCGTTAGATCTCGTTTTGATATACATGTATCATGCGTGAGTATATCTTATGTGATTATATGATATAATATATAGTAACCGGTTTTGATATAGTGTAATAAAAAGTATTCACGAAAGTAACATTAAAATAAATGTTCTTTACGTATTCTCAGAAAACGTTCTTGTTCGAACAGGTTTTAAATAACATCTTCGTTTAGATCACTAATTACCAATTAATATGATTAAAACATTATGTTAAGCTCTACTATTTATATAAAAACAGAGCGTAGGTTTTTACTCTCCACGCCAAATTCAATCGAAGAAACCAATATTAATGCTCCTCCTTTAATACCGTATATACCACTTACCTAATTTTGTTATTGAGTGATGCGTTTTTGTGAAATAGGTATTATAAGATCCGTGATGGTCACGCCAAAAATATATCAGAAATATTCCCCTATCGATTAAGGTAAGTATTTCGATTCTTTGAATTTTGTTTCCTTTTATACGTTAACAATATTATTGTGTTTCTTTAATATTTTGACCAATTAAGCGTAAGTTATAATTTGAAATATCGAGTTTGCATCGAGTATATTGAAATTCAATTGTGTTTCCTTTTTATTTTGACCAAATAAGCAAAATATATCTGATATCCGTAACGTATAATTTTTTTTTCAACGTTGACAAAAATATTGCCTTTTACAAAAGAGTTAATATTGCACTGGAAATAATGGGATAGAGTGTGTCTTGATAAGGAAGATGGAGGTCTAGGTTTTAAGGATATTACGGATTTTAACACAACAATGCTTGGTAAACAGCTGTGGCGTCTGATCGAGAAGCCAAATACTTTATTTTCCTGGGTTTTCAAGGGACGGTATTACAGGAATGCATCACCCCTGGAACCGATTCGCTCTTATTCTCCGTCATATGGCTGGCGGAGTATCGTTTCTGCTAGATCTCTGGTAAGCATAGAACTAATCAAACGGGTGGGATCAAGATCATATATATCTGTATGGAATGATCCATGGCTCCCTACCACTCGCCCGAGACCAGCAAATAAAAATCAACATATTTTCGACCCAAATCTTACAGTGGATTCTCTTATTGACTCTACTTCGCGGACAGGGAACTCGCATGCACTCAGGGCTTTGATGGATCCCCAAGATGTGAAGATTATAGAAAGTATACCACTGAGTAAATCTCAGATGGTGGACAGGGATGAATAGCATTTCACAAACAATGGGAGGTAAACGGTTAAATCAGGATATCAGGTTGAACGGATTTATCCAGATAGGGAGAGACCACCTTTACTGTTTGGACCCACAGTTGATGCTTTGAAGGCTTTCTGCTGGAAAATACGGTGCCCTTCCAAGTTAAAACATTTTCTATGGCAATTGGTTACAGGTTGTATAGCAGTCAAAAAGAATCTGAAAGCGAGAGGAATACAAGGAGATATATGTTGTGCCCGTTGCGGAGCGGATGAGGAATCGATCAACCATGTGTTTTTTGAATGTCCTCTAGCATTTCAAGTTTGGGCTCTCTCCAAGATACCATCAAATCCAACCATGTTCCCAACGACCTCTCTGTTCACAAATATGGATCACCTCTTCTGGAGAGTCTCCCCACCGATGGAAGATCATCAATTTGCATGAATTCTTTGGTATATTTGGAAAGGAAGAAACAATAAAGTTTTTAGCAATTTGGACATGGAACCAATGGACACCCTCAAATTGGCAGAAACAGAGTCAAGACTTTGGGCTGATGCACAGGTAATGACCGAGACCAGGACAGCGTCCCAAGTTGAGGTTACGACTCCCCCATCAATTCCAGGGAGATGGTGTTTTACAGATGGATCCTGGAAAGAGAATGATGATTTCTCTGGGCAAGGTTGGTTGAGTACTCTAGAAGGGTTTAATGGGTTGTTAGGAGCAAGGAATGTTCGAGCTTGTCTATCCCCTTTACATGCAGAGATGGAAGCACTAATTTGGGCAATGGAATGCATGAAAAACTTACGGCAATTTCAGGTTACATTTGCAACGGATTGTTCTCAGTTGGTGAAGATGGTTTCGGAACCAGAAGAATGACCAGCATTTGCAAGCTATTTGGAAGATATTAAATCCCTGAAAGAAGTTTTCACACGTTCGGAGATTATCTATGTACCAAGGACGCAAAATTCAAGAGTGGATAGCCTAGCACGCAGTGCCAGGAAGCAACCGTCGTTTGTCGTTCACATGGATCAAGATCTACCGGAGTGGTTCACAGAGTCAATATGAGTCTGTATTTGATGACAAAAAAAAACAAAAGAGTTAATATTGCAATATAATTAACGTTGACAAAAAGGTTCATAAAACGTTCGATTATAATACGTGTTCCTAAAATAAGCATAAAAATGTTCATAAAATTATTCTCGTTTCTTTAGTTGCATTATAAAGAAATTTGATATTAGTTTAAAAAATTTCATAAAATGTTGCATAAAAATGTTCATAAAATGTTGACACGGTTTCAAAAAGGTTCATAAAACGTTGCATTATAATACGATTTGATATTAGTTTAAAAATGTTCATAAAATGTTGCATTAAAATTAACGTACACAAAAATGTTCATAAAACGATTTGATAGATGTCGAACTTATTTTGTTGCCTTTTACAAAAGAGTTAATATTATGCCTGTCATAAATCCCTGTTTTTTTTTCAAATCGGATTGTAATCATATAGTATAATGTATATGACCAATGACATTTTGTTGTAATTATTTTAGTTCACAAATGAGTTTTTTAAAAAGTTAGTGAAAGTGCATGAGGTGATGACACATAGGAAATGACACTCATGTAATAAACATATGAGGCCAAGGTTTATTTCTATGAATGTTCCTCCTTTAATAAGAAAGGGATTTGAGGATATGTAAAAAAAAAGGAATAATATAATGGTTGTGATATTCAAATATCGATTTTTTTTTTCCATATATAACTATAGATGTTGAAACTATTAAGAAATTATTATAAAATATTACTACATGAGATACTAAGAGCATCTTTATCCCAGCACCCTATTTGGGGTGATTATTTTTTTATTCTTTTTTTCTTTTCTCTGATTATAAAAAAAAAATTAAAACCCATCAATCGCGGGCTGCCACGTGTCAGTGGGACCCGCGAACAGTTGAAAAACTTTTTCAAGAGCGCTGCTTATTTAGGCAGCAGAAACCCCCTATTTTCGAAAATGGTGGGACCTACCCACTATTTTATTCTTATTTTTTAAGCACCTCTTAAGCTTCTATGGTTAATGCTGCTCTAAGTACTACTTGGAATGTTTCACTATCTCTGACTAGAAAGATCGTTTTTATATACCCTGCGGATTGTTGGCATGTTGTATTGTCGATATATAAGACCACAAAACAGGGAATGTGTTTTTGATGCATCTCCACACCAAAAAAAAGTGTTTTGCCTTAAAAGAAATTGAGTCCTCGTATCAAATCCATGTAACCGGTGATAGTTTTGTGCTTCTTACAACTTTTAAGAGTGATGGTTTTCACTTTTACAGCATTTATAAACTATATTGACTGCTGTCTGATGAGTCTATGGATGAGTCTTACAATTAAAGTAACTTATTGCAGCAAGATTGATTCCATGCTTACATGATTCGAGTTATTCCAGCCAGTGCATCTAACAGCGTCTAAACTACTATCTCGCCCAAACCGCAGTTCATGGTGCAATGGCGGGCTATACTTGCCTCATCTCTGGTCGTGCAGCGAAGAAAGACACAACAAAGTTGTGATTACGGACAGAATGTAGGCGAGGATGCTGTCATTGTTCTCGTGAACTCTGTTGCTGAAAATACACAATGTACTTTTGAAGTCATGTTTGGTCTCTTATAGATTAAGAAGAGAAGCCAAGAGTTTATGCTTCCTTTTATCCCTTCTCATGAACTTTGAAGTTTGGGTAGAGTGACAAACGCCGTTCCAGCATTTAAGGTTTTATTTGCAGGTTGCTATGCAACTAGAAGACCAACTTTCAAGCTTTGCTTTTCGTTTTATAGAAACATTTTATTATGATGTGTTCAAAAAAAAAAACATTTTATTATGATGGTTGGCCAAAAAAAACATTTATGATGAATAATATCAATTGATAATAACACGAATGATCTTTTCTTGGGAATACACATATTGAAACATGAATTAGGAAAAGAATAAGAAGATTCATACACACCTACACAATGGTGTTTTTTTAATTTCTGGATAACCAATTTGGCTCGAGATTGCCAAGAACTGAAGCGTTTAAACAAAGGACCACATAAAGCTGTTTGATTTTCAACCCCTGTAGATTCCAGAAGGATCAGCGTTCTGCACAATCCATGGGTGCTCTAGAAGTTTGTGCAGTGGCAGACGTTGTGCAGACTCCTTGACAAGCATCTATACAATATTAAGTTGAGAAATATGTCAAATTTCAGATTCAACCTTCAAAGACTGTTGCTAATTCCATAAAATGTATATAAGAACCTGGCTAATCAGATCCTTGGCTGAGGCAGACACAATTGGTTTAGGGGGGAACTTGAGGTCGACTTGCACAATCCTGTTATAGATAGTTCGTGTTAACAAAATCAGCAAGAACAACAAACAAATCCCCACAAGAAACATCACAAACCTTCTGTATGTGTCAGAGTGCTCCATGGCTTCAAAAGGAGGTACACCATAAAGGAACTCGTAACAGAGAATCCCTAGGCTCCAGATATCTACACTTGCATCATGTTCAACGCTTTCGACTGTTACAAACAAAAAAATCCAATGGTCACTGTTAAAATGAATTCATATCATAGTAGAGTTAACTTAAAACTTTACCCATCTCAGGAGGAAGGTAATCGAGCGTGCCACACATTGTCCTTCTGCGGTTAAATGTGTGCACTGACCAACCAAAGTCTGCAATCTTGAGCTCACCCTGATATTAAAAAGACCATGAACATTGTTATTAAGCTGGTTTCAGATAAAATGTCAATGCAAAAAACGGGTCTAACCTGAGCACCGATTAACAGATTCTCTGGTTTGATATCTCTGTGTATCACATGCTTGCCATGGCAATAGATGAGAGCCCTCGCCAACGATGCAACATACTAACAAAGCAAAACATACAAAGATGTCAGTTTTTTTCACCAACAAAAGTTTGACTTAACTGTTGAAAGGAAAGAGACTAACAGTAGCAGCTCGTCTCTCGCTAAAGTATTTGCATTTCTGAAGCTCCTTGTAAAGCTCGCCTCTAGCAGCATACTCAAGTATCAAATAAACCCTTTTCTGCAACAGGCCAACAAAGTGTGTTATGCTAAAAAAAAAAAAGGTGGAGGATCTTGGCAACAAAAAGAGGAAACGGATTATAACTTTACCTGATCATAGAAGTAACCATAGAGCCGGAGTATATTGGGGTTACGAAGATGAGACTGAATCTCAACTTCTCTTCTGAGCTGATGCTCGACTTGAGATTGTTGAAGCTGTGTCTTGAAAAGAACCTTTAGGGCGACAATGTGGTTGCTCCGCTTCTCTCGAGCAAGATAAACGTGACCAAACTTGCCTCTTCCAAGAGGCTTTCCAATGTCGAAATCACCCAGATTCCATCTCTTTTGTGCAACTGCTGAAACATCTGAAACCTCCTGATGATGATCACAAATTCCAACAAAACAGAATGTAAGAAAAGAAAAAAAAAACAAATCTACTTTGAAATTGAGCAAAACCTCTAAACAAAACACGTTGAATCGATTATTCAAATTCACAACCCTAATTTCTTGCTCATATTCAAATCTAATCCAGAATCAAGCACCGCGCAACGATAATCACAGATCTCATCGCAACGCAGATCTAAAAGATCCAAGGGATCATAAGGTGAAATAATCGTACCTTCTCCGTAGAGATCGCCATGGAAGAGAGAGGGCAAGATTTGAGGGCGGAGGAGAGATCAAATTGAAAAAAATAAAAGAAACTAAAAGAGGAGCGTGTGTGGGGTGGGGGGGATAAAAGCTTTGAATTAAAAACAAAGAGAGACCCTTATTATATAATAAAGGGAAAATATGTAACGGTCGAATTCTTAGGAGTTGCCACTTGTCAGGATCCGGTTTCGAATTTTTAATGGAGGGGCTGCTGGTTTGGTTTGGTTCGGTGCAATTTGATTTCGACATTTCCGGTTTATTTACTAACAACATTTAGCCATCAATTCAAATTAGATTGAGAGGGCAATAAACATATATTATTAAAAAAAACATCATCTGTTTTAGAAGATAATCATATAAAAAAAATACATATTTCATGTTTTCGGCATTTCTATTAATTAATAATGATAATTTCAAATTTCAAAAATTAATCACAATTATTAAAATATCAGTGAACTAAAATTATATAAGTAATTCCGAAACCACGAAGTTATCTATAAAAATGGTTGAAGAAAAAAAACAAGAGGAAGAATATATAAGTTGACTATAACATTATTTTGTTCGAAATAGTCATAAATATTTGAAAATATGGTTAACATTAAGAATATTTACATTAACGATGTAGTAATAAGATTTTTACGTATATAAAAATGAAAACAAATATCCGTGCGGTTGTGCGGTCAAAATCTAATATATTATTAAAAACAGAAGAAGTGTAGATTATTATGTTTATTTTGTGGTCATTCATTTGTTTGTATTGTGGATGTGCAGCAAACACATTACCAACATTAAAATTATTAAATTTTACTGCCATAATTGTAAAAATCCTATTAAATTTCAAATAAACATTACTGCCTACTATTCTTTTGTTACATGTTGTCTCTCTTTGAGAAAAATAATTCTAAACAATTTAAAATAACCGTAATTTAATAATACTTAGTTACAAATATTAATTAGTTACTATAAAACCCATATTAAATTTCAAATAAACATTATTGCCTACTATATTTTTGTTAAATATTGTATTTCTTTGAGAAAAAAGCATTCTAAACAATTTAAAATATACAGTAATATAATAAATTTAGTTACAAGCAAACATTTATAGTACATAATCATTTGACAGTTAAAATATTTGATATATGATATAATTTAATTAAATTATGAGGCCACATTATAATGTGCTTTAGACCACCAAATTAATAGGACGGCCCTGTACCCGCATTTTGAGTCAATGGTAGTAACATTGACAAAAAAACAACAGTATTAGTTTTATATAAACAACAGTATTAGTTTTATACTCCCTCCATTTTTTAATATAAGTCGTTTTAAAAAAAATTTTATGTTTCAAATTATATGATGTTTTTGGTTTTCTATGTAAAATTTATTAACATTTAATGTTATATGACCAATGATAATATACCTATTATTTTATTATTGGTTGATTTGTGGTTAGATAAATAATTAATGATGTTTTTGTTTAGAAAATATAAAAAATTAATGATTTCTTAATCTATGTGCACAATTCTAAAACGACTTATATTAAAAAAACGGAAGGAGTATTAAATTTCTGAAGTTGTTTTCATTTTTCAGACTTCAAGATATCTCATATTATGAGGGTCCATAATTTAATTTCAGATTTTATAACAAGATTGCGCAATCTTTTCATTAGAGAACTTTGTTACATTTGTTGTTTTATTCCGGTTTGGTTACCCAGATCACCTCAAGTTTTAGTAATAAAATAGTTGTTCGTTGTAAAAAAATAATAATGATAATAATAGTTTCTGAAGTTATATCCAGACCAGTTAGTACATTTCAATGTTCCAAAAGCGGGTGCGATTGATCTAAGTCTAGCGAGTTATCAAAAAATTAGAAAAATATTAGAGAATTTTTGGGAATTTCTTTTCGGGTTGAACTAGGCCTGAGACGGATCCGGATATCCGGGAAATTTAGGGTACCCGGATCCGGATCCGTTGATTTAATATCCGGATCCGGATTGGTGGCTTTCGGATATCCGGATTTCGGATATCCGTCTCGATATTCTATTAGCCGCGGATATTCGGATTCGGATCCGTAAAAATAACTAAAACATAATATTTTTTAAAAAAAAATACTAATTTTTTTTAATATAATACCTAAATTAAATATTTATACAATATTTATAAATATATTTATATATGTCTATAATATTGTAAAAACTAAAATATAATATTATATGATTAATGCATGTATAAATATTAATATATCAAATATAAATATTAATAAAATTTAAAAATTAATGTGTTCTAAAAATACGGATCTGAACCTAAAAATTAAGATATCCGGATCCGGATTCGGTTTGCACAGATCCAAAATTTTACTATCCGTATTCCGATCCGGGCACTCCGGATATCCTATTTTCAGAGCGGATCCGGAGCGGATCTAGAATCCGGATCTCGGATAATAAGTCCCAGGCCTAGGTTGTACCAACGTTTTGGTATATAGACTACATTTTATTAAAATTACCATTCTGCTGCGGTAGCTCAGTGGTTGGTTAGACCATGTTTTTACTGATTTGTCGCAAGTTCAAGGGCAGATTCTATATTTTTGTATTTTTTCTTTAATGACGGACAATAATAAATCTCTCTATTCGTTCTTTGCTATTTTCGTCTGCAACTTTAGTTTTACAACCGCATTATATTTTTCAGCATAATTCATTATTTTTGACTGATTTGTTATGTTTCACTTAATTCTTTGTTCTTAGCAATGACACATCCTAAATTTATCATTCAAACTAGGGTCGGCCCGCCCTACGGACGGGATGAATATTTAAAAATAATTTAAATTGTTAGAATAAATATTTAATGTAATTTTTTATTAATTAAAAATATAAATATAAGTTAAATTTTGTATATATTTTTGTTTGAAGACTAAATAAACCATACTATGTTGATAATTAATAACAAATATGGATTACTAAAAAAATTATACTATTTGAAGTTTGATTATTATATAGTGCTTTCCAACAGAATATGCAAATGATTATATTTACTTAACAATATTATGTATGTACAATTAGTTATTTTTTAAAAACTATTACTATTATGTTTTTGCATTTGTAATTATGTTAGAATAAATGAATAATTTAGGGTATATGAATTATATTTTATGTGGTTATGTCACGCATCAGTTGTGTTGATTTATTCAAAAAATATTTATTTTATTTATTGTGTGAATAAGATAGTACGATATATTCCATGAATATATTAAACCGTTGGAACACAGTAAATACATATTAGGAACTTTGTATTTGAAACCACTAATTTGACTTATGTGTAAGTTTTAGTATGATGGTTTTCATCAGAACGGAAAATGTAAAACTCTAAGATAAGTCAGAATCGTCTGTTGACGAAATTTAAAATAAAACAAAGACAAAAGTCTCAAAAATTAGCATTTGTAGCTTTGAAAACGATGTTTTCGTCGAAGCTTTAAGGTGTTGGATAACACATTGGCTGTTGTTTCCTGCGATGAAAGTGATGTAGTCAATATTTTTTAAAAAAATTGGATCAGAGATAGCAGACGAACAGAGTTTCCGTATGTCAAATGCCTAAAATCTTTATTATAAAGGCTGCCAAATTTTGATCCAAGCAAATATGTACATCTTTTTAGTACCTGTTTTTTTAAAGGAGAGTACCTTATTTTTTTATTTTGTGGGCCTATGGTTTATATCATTCGAGTTTTGGTTAATGGGGTTATACGTTACATAAGTATCAGTAATTTTTGGGTGCGTTCGATCCATATCTGAAATTGACTATTCAATTATACAGTCATCATTTTGTTTTGGCAAGAAATTATTAATATCTACTAATTAATTTATGCACTGAAGCAACTATAATATCCAGACTTTTCACTAAATCGTTCAATGTGTATATTTTTTCAAATGAAACTTTTTATAAAAAGCTTATTGTCTACTTGTTTAGTGAATATGTTACCATGATAACGAATAATAAATAACTGCAGTAAACGTTCCATTATACATAATGAATATTGTAATAATATTTTTTACCACCTGTGTTTTTTAGAGATCATGTGATAGAATATTTTTTATATTTTAAACATCTTTAGTGGAAAAGAGGACACCCAGCATAATATTTTGCGTGCATGTCAAGTCAGCTAAAACGTGGACCATTCTAGTATTAAAATATAATCTTACCGTTAATGTCACAAATACAAAGTGATTTGGCTGTTTAAATAGAAAATGGTAATCTGTAAATTTGGTCGGTCATATTATAACATAAATTCATTTTCGCCCAAATTAAACCAATACGGTTTAAACACCTGTATAAAACAAAATAACTTATATCGGAATGCAAATAAACTTTATAATATAAACTTATAGTTTGAAACAAACTTAAAGTGCCCATATAATTGGGAATATCCAAAACAGAAATAACCTAATACGTGAAATTAAACAAAGATGCATAAGCATTATTAAAATTAATATGTTGTGTTGCAACGTCCAATCTCGTGTGCAATGAAGTGGACACATGTCATCATGCCTGATAGCGGTGGGGAGATACGTGGAATGACTAATCGTTATGTAAATTGGGTTGGTTATTGGACTAAATTTTAAATTGTATTTGGGTTGGATGGACTTTAATATTGTTTCACCATGTAATAGCCTTTGGGCTTTTCCATAAATGAAAAATGTTGACAAAAAAAAAAGTCTCCTCCCCTCTTCTATCATCTTCCTCCTTTCTCTTCTTCTCTGTTTATTCTGGTTTTTTTCGTGAATAATTTTTCCAATAAAATTAATCTAATTATTAATGAAATTGTGTTATATTTCTATTTTGGATATAGATATTTTAACTTGTTTGTTTAGTATAAATAATATAATTTTACTTTTTTCCATACTATTTATATTGTGTACTTTTTTGGATTATGGAAAGACATATTTCTATTTTCATATCAGTATTAAAATCATGGTTAAATATTTTTTTTATTCTATTACATAATATTTAATTTTCACATTTATTTGAATACAATAATCCTACATTTCGTGTTCACAATACTTACAATAAATATTTATCTTATAAGAAACCAATTTAATGAAAATTTAGTAAATATTTAATTTATTTTATATGTAATAATTATTTTCACTATTTTTTATAACAGCTTTCACTATTTGTTTTATTATTGTCTTGATAATTAAATTATATATTTATTTGACTATTAAAACAGTTCATGAAAAACCTAATTATTTTATTAATTATAATTTTTTTATAGTTTAATTCTGAAAGCAAGGATAATATAATTTTTAAAATTTAAATCGATTGGATTTAACATAGACATATATAATTTCTTTTGATATGTTTATTTCTTGATTTCAGTATCAGCTAAAATACGAACAACAACATAGAAGGCATTTTTCTGCTGACAATCAATAAATCACACATACTCTAAAACCAATGTGCTTAAAGAGAAACTATATTCCTAAGATATTTTTCTAAAGAACAATAACTAACACTTGCCTACTACAAATGTCTGAGTCTGTTATTTGAACAGAGTTTTATCTACATAGTGCAACCTAAAGGAATTTTTCAGTAATCCTGGCTTGGAAGACCCATTTTCCTTCATCAATCTAGCCAAAGACATGGATAATCTCTTGTCCCACAATAAAAACACATACAGCAACCGAGTGTTTTCATATTTACAAAATAAATGCCACTTGATTCCAATCCAATCCTAGGAGTTCTGTGTTAGAAAACTTGATCAATGCTGGTTTCGGCCACATATGGTTTCTCCTCTTTGCATTTGAATTCAATTTTTTCTTAAAGACAACCTTCCTGGAGTTTGTTCAGATTGTGCATCATATCCAGCATCTGTTAGCCATAAGCAAATAAGAGTAGGAAGTAATTAGAAAATCTGCTACAACCAACTGAAAAAACCTGTGTAAGTAGTAAATGTAATCCAACAGCTCTCGATTCTTATTTCAGCCACCAACACAGGTAAAAAAGAGTCTTGTAAGGACCTAAAGAAACTGCTGCAGCATAAAATTTAGCATACAGTCCTTCTTCCATGGTACAACCTTGAACCATACACAAGTTTCTATAGAGACAAACTGACACTGTTATATACCAACTTCAAGCACATAGAGATATTCTAAAGGTTATGAGAATCAGTAAACCCTCAAATACAAATAAATTCCTTTCAATATATAGCCAAATTCTTATATTATATTTCACCAGAAAAGTTGTTCAAAGGCAGAGAATAAGAGCAAAAACTTAACATGATCAAATTTGAAGACAATACCTTCTCACATACTTGGCCTCGCACAGACTCATACTCTCCTTAGTGACTTGTCTGGGTTGCTTTTCAAGCTCTCTAGCTTCCTCAGGGATCTGAACAAACAAAACCAATAGCTTATACATCATACTTTTCCACTATTCTACCCAAATAAAGAGACATATATTGCAACGTTTTAGCAAAGACAAAAAACTTACCCTTAAAAAGACAGACAAATCGTGCATGCTTCCTACACAACTCCAAATGTCTGAATACTTCTATGTCACATCTACTTGAAAAACTTTCTTTAAACAAAAAAAAAAAGGAAAAACTTTCTTCTGAAAGTTTGCAACTCAGGTCTGCAGGGATAGATAAAACCAACAGCTTCATTTATAGTTGGAATTTGTCTCGGAAGTTTTAATTTCAAGTTAATTATATGATGATCTTATAAGCAAAAACCATTTGTCTTGCCATAGCTATTGACCCTTACTGAAAAGATCTCATGTGATAAGCTTGGCTTTCGTTTCGATCACTTTCAGTTCATAATCTTATGAGATTTGCAGTCCGGGCCTGTAAAGATAAATAAAGCACCAAACACACACATAAAGGGGGGGGGGGGGATTTAACTAAAATTGATAAATTGTTGAAGAAAAAAAAACTAAAAACTGATAAACAACAAAACTCAAGAAATTATGAAACTAAAAGTAGAAAGGATCGAAGGAGGCGAAGTGAATTAAGAAACCCGGTAAGTAAACCAGAATCAACTGGAGAACCCTAAAGAAACAAATGAATAACCGCCGTCAAGGGTTACTGGCCCCAAGAAACTTTCGGTGGCACAAAACCACCACTAAGAGGCGAGAAGATCTCGAGCTTCAAACTTCATAGAGAGATACCGGAGCAGACCAGAAAACCTCCACCAAATGCACAGAGAACCACCAAGACATCTGACAAAGAGAGAGCCGAGAAAAACCACATCGGCGAGAAGGAAGGAGGCGGAAGATGACACTTGGTGACCTAATCAGAGTTGCAGTAGACGATGAACCATAGAAACTGAAGTTTAGTCGTGAAGAAGGGGAAGGTGAAATGGGCTGCCATTGGTTTGTTTTATGAATCCAAATAACGATTAAAAGCCCGACGACTGCAGAATAAATGAAACGGTGAGTTTAAGTAACCTGGACACATGTCGCACTCTTAGACTCCGAATTTATGACCTGTCATAGGATGTGGACATCCTAGGAGAGAAGAAAACTCTATATATCAATTTTAACTGAATAAAACTTCCATGTGCCTACGAGGTGCTCAATTTTAACTGAATAAAACAAAATAAAAATTTCTGATTTTTTAACCGAATAAGCTGTAATCGTGAGGGAGCATCATCGTTTTATCAACGCGAAATTGGCCTCCGGCTGAGTTTTAGAACATGCATATATTGTAAAGTAAATTAAAATAATAATAATAAAATATCCCCATCCTCCACTAATTAGTATTACTGTGAGAGAGAAAATGTTCAAAAAAAAAAAGTATTACTGTGAGATAACCGAACTTGATTAGGATGAAATGATAATAATCTGAAGAGAGAGTATTGGTTTGAGGATATCATGCCTTGATATAATATAGCACAGTTTTGAGGAGTAAAGTTATTTGGGAAGGTATGTAAATATTGAAATACCACATTTCTCTGGTTTCGGACAGGGCCAAACCTGAGAAATTTTGGTCCAGAAGCTTTTTGACCCATTATCTTCAAAAATTAGAAAAGATGGCTGAAAATGCAGTCTAGTATTCAAACTCTGCACCTCTTAGGCACATCCCAGCGCTCTTATCAATAGAACTAGTGTAAAGTTTATGTTATTATTGGTCTTTTAAATATATATATCTTGTACGATTCTAAGCACATGTTTTATGTGCCTCTACTCAGATCTGGCCCTGGTTTCGTACTACTAACACAACACTATTGAACAAACGTTAATTTTGGATATAAGCAAGTGAAACATAGACTTATGATTTTAATGTTTTTTTAAATAACATACATAAAAACAAAATTTCTAAATTATCAACATAAATTATTTATAAATTCTCTACAATCCTAAATTATTTTGATGAAATCTAGATTATCAGGACTTAACAAAAAAAGGATCATTATGCTCCTCTTATAGTTTACATACACATACACAGAGCCGGTCCTGACTTTTTGGTGGCTAGAAGCGAGTAAAAAAAAAAGGCTGGTTTAATGAGAATTTCCTTTTCGTTTACTTAATTTAACTTTATGTAAAGTAAAAAAAAAAACTTATTGTGGTTTCAGCGGATCGAACCCGAGACCAGCCACATTTAAATGTTAACACTAAGCCACCATACCACAAAGACACTTACGAAAATGTGGCCGAAATATTTTTATAAATTTGTCGGCCGGAAGCCAGTGCTTGATGGGCTTGGCCCAAGAGCCGGCTCTGCACATACACTACTCCAGCAGCGTTTTAAGATTCACCAAACTCTACATGTGGAAATATTTAACTAAATAAAGTGATACCCAAAAGAAAAAACAAAAACAACACCGACACAACAGTTAAAATATGGTAAACCCTGTTGTTATGATTTCGCTATCAATGAATAGAAACATAAGAAAGTGTTGGCGGAAATTAAAAACGAAATGCAATAATTCATGCGAGGAGATTTTATGCGACGATCATAACCCAACTAGGGAACCCCACCCACCCACTTGTGAATTGAATGGATCATAAACTAAAGTAGAATGTGCCGTTACCCCTTATTTGATTTCACCATTTGTGAATTGTGATGTAGACTTGTAAGTGGCCTTCTTCTTTTTCACATATGCTCTTCCCCATTTGTCAAAAAATACTTAATAGCCATGACTTGCATGCATTTAGGTTGTTTTAGACGGTGCATTTAAGGATAAAATCAGTATTACAATGATGTAAAACCCTGACTGGAGTAGTCAAATATAGCCCTTATTCATATATGTAAATTATTTTATTCTATAAAAAACTGGAATTCATATTTTGGAAAAACAAAGTTTTGTCATGGTAAACACATGTTAAATAAAAAATTGTATATAACCTATCAATAAGACGCAATGTTTTTTTTTTTGAAAGAGGATAAGACGCAATGTTCATACATGAGATAATCAGATAAATTATATTACCTCATGTTGATGGTAAAAGAATGAGAGAATAAAACCTAAAGATTAGAGATACAACACAATGAAGATACAAATTCGATCAGTGCAACATATATGAATTTTAATGAAAAAATTTAGCAATCCAATCACTCAACTGGAAGAAAAAAATATAGAGGTTCGAATTCCCTCTTCAATTGCATCAATGCAAATGGTTCTTTTTCTTTTGATTTCTTAGCCTCTAGGGTCAAGGATCCGACTAAAATTCAGAAAACCCACTTTTGCATGACCAACAATATCTTTCAAACAACAAACGTAGTTGGGTCCAACATAATTAAAATCTTAAACGCACACTTAAAATGCTTAATCTACTTAGACGGTGGGTATTTAAGCTCCTATCAGTACTATCATCGACCAATGATACGATCTTAACTTTTCAAAAGGACACAAAATGAAACAAAATAGTACCATTGAAATGTAACTGGGGACACGACAACTATTGGGGTATTATTGGATAAACATTTGAATTTATTTCTGCCTTTTTCTTCCTTTTGTTTACCATAATGAATTGATCTTTTTTGTTTCCTTTGTAAATTCACTAAAGGTAAATGTAAACCATTGGTAACTGTTATTTCTGGAAGTGTTTTAAATCTATGTGCACTAGTATGAAAAAAAAGAAAATTAAATTTTGAGGCTAATATAAATATGATATAATGGATCGTAAATTTATTTATTTCCATAAAAATATAAAACCCTAAACTAGTATTTTATTTAATACTTTTTTGCTCTCTCTGTACAAAATAAAATAAATTTAGCGATGAACATTGATCAAATCAGTTTCTTGCTAGCCTTACCTTTTTCACCAGAAGATTATATTGATCATTCAAAGCCAGAAATTCCATATGAAATGACTTAACTCGTATGATATTTCTACTGTTTAAACTTTGAAAATGTTTAATACATTACTATACATATACGCGAAGCATCTATGTACGTACCTTAGAGCATTTCCAAAAAAATTCTCTAACTTCAAATATAGAATTTTTTGTTATCCAAAAATAAATTTTAAAATTTCAAATTTAGAGTTTTAAGTAGTGAAACTTCAAATAAATTTAAAGTGTCATCTTTTGTTTGGATTTTGGTCCTTATAATTAATTATACATCATATTTATAATTTTCAAGTATTTTCTCATTTATCATTTTAATCTTTATAACTTTTGTATATCATAAATATTTCAAATTTAATTTTATAAATTCAAATTTTACACATAAAATTAAAGAAAAATTTTAAAATGAGATTTATAATATTTTAAAACTAGAATTAGACAACAAGAATATTTCCAAAAAAAAACTTAATAAAAAACATTTTACAAAGATACATGAAAACATAACTATTACGAAAATTTAAATATTATAACAACACTAGTAGTCAAGTAAATTTTCTCCAGAACCTCTAAATTATTCTCAAAGCAAATTTTGTGTAACCGGAGATGAAACATTATGGAAATAATTTTATGGAATAAGTTAGTATTTTGCTTGTATTTTAATATTTAATTATTTATTTCTATTTATAATTTTATATTTTAATGTGAAATTTTATTAATAAATATTACTGTAATATTTTTATATATGTGCTAGTTATTTATAAAAGTTTTATAGATTTATATTAATTAGGACAAATATAAAGACTATAGTGTAATTTACAAATAATTTTGAAGTTAAATTTGAAGTTTTGCTTTTGGTAATAAACACCTTAAAATTTTAAATATACAGTTTTGGAAACTCTAATTGTGTGATTGGTTAAATAATGGATTAAAAAAGTGGGAAAGAAAAGTAAAAATAGGAAGAAAAGAAAACAATATCGCTAGCGTTAACTTTTCCATTTCATTTAAGGTGAAATAAATTTTGACTCTACTTTATACTTATTTTTAAAGTAAACTGGCAGAAAACATTTACCCATGTATTATCCTGATTGGATGAAATGAGACTAAACCAAGTGAAAAAGGTTTTTCTCCTTTTCCACTTTATTCTAATTATAGTATACAGTCGCACTCTAAAATGTAGAGTCTTTTTGGAGATAGTTTTAGTGTACTCTAAAGCTCAATAACGCTATTGGCCCTAGGTAATGACTAAATGTTATTCTACTCGACTTTTACATCATAATGGTTCTTTTCAAAAGTTTTATATTGTTTTAGGGGATTATAGTATTATTATTTTAGTGGAAACGTTTTATAGTTGGTTATTATGTAGTTCACTATACTTGTTAATTAGGTCGGAATTTGAAAGTCGTATAATATAGCAATAACTAAGATAAGATGATCGCCTTGCGCACGGTGAATTTATATGAAAATTATTTAAGAAATATCGTATGAAAAAATAAAATTTTTATTCTTGATCGAATTAATAATTTTGGCATTTAAACAATTTTTTAAAAACTTTTTGTTAATTAAATATTTTGTTTACTGATGAGCTAATCCTATTTTTAAAAATATTTTAGGTCAAAAAATCACGTATCGCATAAGAACCTAACGTTTAGACCGAAGAATCTCATGTCGACTATTTAGTTATAATGAAACTATACCAGCTCGGTTTGATATCATGATTTACCAATTTAAAAGTTAATTATGATTATGAGAAGTTTACGTTCACGTGCCAATCCTATCTATCTTCAATATTTTTCTCATTTTTGTGTCGTTTTTTCATTTTAGTTATTGCTCGATATAAATATTAATTTTTGAGTTTATTCTCATTTCGTTATTTTTTTTGGCCTGAGATTTAGAAAATGTTTAAGATTTAAAATTATTAAAGAGATAGATATAGGTTAAGATTTTCGCCTTGTTCAGAATAAATATTTTATATTTATTACTTATTTTATTTTTTTTACATACTATGAAATAATAAAATAATAAGTATATATTAAATAGCTAAGAAATCAGTTACTATTATGTAATAAATTGGCGTCCGCATATAAATATTTTATATTTATTACTTATTTTATGTTTTTCTGTATATTATGAAATAATAAAATAATAATTATATATTAAATAACTAAGAAATCAGTCACTATTATGTAACAATTTGGCGTGCGCATATAAATTGGTGTGCACATATATCAAAATATAAGTATGTATTTTCATATGATGTATAGTTTAATTTAAACGATTTGAAATTTATATATATATTAACATAAACACCTATTAAAATAAAATTATTTATTCATATGATTTTATAATCATTGTATCTTATTATAGAAAAAAAATTTAAACTTTGATCACAAAAGTTTATGTAAGACTATTAACAGTTTTGGTAATTTATACTCGTTTTAAAAAATTCAAAATACAACATATAAGAAAATCTAAATTTTTATTATATGATTAATGTAATTGTGTAATTTATTTTTAATAATGGATAATTAAACAAAAATGATAGAAAGTATACATATTGTTAGCAAAAAATTATTATTTAAAATCATTATTTGCCGTATATATCTTAATCACATTAAGTAATTTCGTAGGTTTTATCTAAGAAAAGAATATATAATAATTTTAATTTGATAAATGAATGGTCCATAATAGACATACTATATAATATAACATTCTCTAGCAATTTAATTTTGGACTAACAAAATTTTCAATTGATTCTCAAACCGTCATGTAAGGAAAATTAGCATTCTAATTACGTGGCAATTCAACATGACATTTTTTTAATTAGTACAAACTACTTGTTATAACTTTTTTAATGTTTCTCTATTAATATATAGCGGATGTTTTGGTAAAAGACATTTATTAAACGTGTCTGTCATTAATATCATAGAATCGTCCTTATACATTGTCAAATAACTTTTTCATCATTGTGTTTATTAATTAACATTTTCTAGTTGTAAACTTGTAATAAATGGTGTGGTTTCATTTATGAAAATATCATATTACAACATGCAATCACCAACGCTTGTGGAAAACAACTGAGACACATGTTTAATATATAAACTAGGGTAAACCCGTCGTACGGGCGGATGAGTAGATAAATGAATAATATAAATTTACTTTAAAAATTTAATTTATTTTAAGTTAAAATAACATTAACTTTCATAATATTACAATAATTTTAAATTTATTTTACTATTTATTTTAGAGATTATTCTATCATTTTAAAATATAAATATTTAATTTCTTTCATTGTTTATTTTACTCGATTGAATTAAATATTAAAGTCGATTAGATTCAGTGAAGTTATAGATTATAAGTAGACTGAAGTTTTTCTATCTTATTTATATGTTTGATTTATGATTAATTTAGTACCCATCCCCAACAAAAAGTTGCATTTTCGTGTACACTTTAGCTATGTATTATTTGTAGGGCTTATTTGCTGAATAGCTAATTATTTGATAAAAATTAAGTAAATAATAATAATTTTGACATAATGAAAAAACTAACATTTACACCTTAATTAATTCGGTTATACCTTTTCCCTTTGCTATTACCCGATAAATATGAGCTCTATGTGTCCATGTATCCCATTAATATATGGTAAGTGTGCCTAAAAATTATTTCAAAGAAAAGAAGGTCGAGTCATCCATGTCATCCACGTCATATGTTTATTGACCATATACATATATATACTCTATTTTTAGGTGTAATAGAGTGAAATTATGAAATGTCTATGATTCCATGGAATAAGTTAATGATGATCCTAACCATACCCTTCATCTTCTAAATACTAAACCCTAAACCACATATAAATCTTAATTAAACCCAAATATCAACTTAAGAAAATCACAAACTATATTTCTAAATAAAATAGAACACTTTTTAGTAATCGTCAAATGAATGGAACATGCTAAAATAATATTGTCAAATGAATGGAACATGATAAAATCGTCAAATGGAATGAAACAGTATTGCAACCGTGACTTACAATAGTTAAAAGTATCTTCCACAAACGTTAATGTGAAGTAGAATAGGAAAAAGTTCAGTCATATGGCCGCCACGCCTAGTATGACTCGTCGCATATATTTAGATTTTGGAATCTCCGATGCTTCCCGTCTTTCAACACCAAAGCTTTTGCAAATGATTTTATCCTTCACGAAGCTACTATGGAAATGCAGTCAGTGGTCACACGGTTTCTCAAATCTGAAAATGAAACTATTCACTTTTTACAGATTTACCAAATAAAAAATAATTTGCAAAAAGTGTGAATGTTGGAGGATCACGAATTACTTTTGATGTTAATAATTATTAATAGAAGTTGTTTTTGTTTGTAGGTTTTGTCCGTTGGACACAAGGAAAAAATGACAATTTTATATAAAAGTCACATGGTATATCGATAAGTTAAAGTAATTAGTTATTATATGCTATACAACGTAATTTCTCTTATCTATATTGAGTTATGCCTCAAAAGTGATTTAAGGTACTATATAAGCTTTAAATAATGCAATACTTATACATCAGTTCTTTTATTCTAATAACGCTACATTTTCTTATAACTAATTAAATGTCAAAATTTGAATTGTTGTGTCGTGGGGTATGTCAAACATCAAATTGCACGACGTTACACAGCTGGGGCCACATGTACAATTCAAGACTTATTTTGATTGGGGACATAAATTACAATCGATTAAGTTTGAGTTAAGAACACAACTCAAAATGTTACCAATTATGAATTAGTTTAAAATTTTGAGTTATATTTTTTTAACCTCGAGTTGCAATTTTGGATTATTCATATAGAACTAATTGATAATCCAATTGTTAACTCAACATTATACAAAATTCAATGTATCAGAAGTTGAGTTATTATTTTTTTTTAGTTTATTGGTAGTTATCCTACGTTACTTTTAATTTTTAACAATTTTAGTAATTTAATACACCCATAATTTCTCACGTTAGATTTTGTCAATCCATAAAGTGTTTTCAAAAAACTTATATACTTTACATTTACTCATTAGTCAAAGATGTTTATAAGCTATATTTCCATTTAAATTACTTAAACAAAATTATTCATACAATTTTAATTGCTAATTATATCTGGTAACTAAGAACCTTACCAGGGCCGTGCCTGAGAATTTTAGGCCCTAAAGCCCAATTATTAATTTAGCCCCCCCAAAACTAAGAGAATTTAAAATGTTTAGGTGAAAAATCGAACTGGGCACCTTATATACTTCTAATAAGTACATTACCAACCTAGCCACTTAGTTATTTCTGTTAGGATTTGGCCCCTAATATTTATATAATTTTTCAAGGCCCCAAGCATATGCTTGATTGGCTTTTACTCAGGCACGGCCCTGAACCTTACCTACATAAAATTACATATAAATATATAGGTATATCTTTTGTTAGAATATACAAAAATCATAGTTCCTTAATTTAATTACTTAATGTAATATATTTTGTTTTGTAATTTATTTTATTAAATTTATAACAAATATGATTATTATTGTATTCATAATTTTAAAATGTATGTATACTGAACTTATACAACAAAATGTTACCGGTCAGTAATTTTGGCAATATAATAACTTATATTTTTTTGTAGCAAACTCATTACATGAATTTATAATCAGTTTTTACCACATAATTTTACTGTAAATTACATCGAATTATAACTTTTGTTTTTAATTCTTCTCTAACTCAACATGTTACCAATTGGTTCAACTTAAAAGCATTGGTAATAAATAAATTGTACATATATTTTATATATCTATTCTATTAAAATCGAAATCACAACCTCATTTCATGTGTGATTTTTAAGTTGAACCACCATTAAATTTTTTTAATTAAAAGTATTTTAATAAGACTAATAATATATAGAATCTTTGAACTACTTTAATTATAATATATTTTGTATCTTTCATTTTAAATATAAATATATATATATCAAAAATTTCAAAAAATATGTTAAAAAAGACCTTAACAAGATCTTAATTTTCAAAAGTTATATGTAAATATTTTCACTAATTTCGTGATTAATTTTGAAATATTATTATACATTGATATATTCAGTTATCGTTTATAAAATGAAAAATAAATATTATATCCTATTTTAATCAATTATGTAATCAAAATCAATACATTTATCTATTTATAATCATAATCAATCATATTAAAATACAATTATTATATTGAACTACATATGATAAAATTATATTAAATTGATATATTTATAAATTTTATTTTCATAAATATAAAATATTTATGATAAAATTATATTAAATTGATAGATTTATAAATTTTATTTTCATAAATATAAAATATTTATGTTAAAAATATAATATGATGACAGACTACAATATATGTATAAAATTAACATATCTTATATTTTTTTATATACTATAATATATTATGTAAAATTAATAAATGTAAAAATATTACTAAAATAAAATCCTGTTTTAAAGGGAGGGTAAAAATTTAACATAAATGAAATACAAAATCATTTTCGAATATGTTTTTTTCATGCACATAATAATTTGTTTAATAATTAAATGCAAATACAATAAGATAAATATATAATAAGAAGTAACAAATACATGTGATGGTTTTAAGCAATTGATTATTTACAACATGTAAACTATAAATTATTATATTTGAAATAGGTATATAAACATTTAACTAAAATAAATAAATGTATATACATATAAAATTGAAAATAAAATCTGAGCGGTTGTGCGAGTCAAGATCTAATTACTTAATTATTTTTCTAACTACTAATATAAAATTCCATTCATTTATTAATACTCACTCTTACATTTAATGTGAGAAATTGTGAGAACAATATCTAACACTATACTAAAAGAAGAATATGAAGTATTTAGAGAGTGTCCACAGAGCACCAATGTGCCATATCACATTTCATTTTAGTCCACTAAAAATACCACCCGCCATGAATTCTTATATATTGTATTCGGCCCATGTTTTTCACAGTCCTTGGCCCAATTAATTAGGCTGACGGACTCCACTACATCTTCTTCGGAGCAATCCATCCGTTTCTTCAACCTCTTCGTTTCTCTAGAGTAAAGTCGGCTTCCAATCACTCTTTCTCATTAAAATTGTTTCTTTACTTCTTTAATAGGAAGATCAATAGTTCCAAATCCTTTTGTTTGTCACCTTATGTAAACTCATCCTCCGAACAATAGCACCACTATCAGGAATGGCGATGAAATCGGTTGAATCAACGAGAAGTCTCCAGTGGCTCAATTGTTTTTTGCGACGTCTCTCCCTGCTTACTGGAATCAGAGGTGAGACCCCGTTTAATCTACTTCTGTGAGGCTAGAAACACGGCGAAAGGGCTAGCTTATCGGGTTACCATAACCTTCGTTTAGTTCTTCAATCATTTATCTCAAGGCTTCAATCCAATTTGGTCAAAAACACTCTCTGATGTCGAACATCCACCTTAATGCTGTTGTTTTTTACTCGCTGGCGGCTCAAATCACGTATGT
>NC_027750.1:60421250-60425063 GCF_000695525.1 Brassica oleracea var. oleracea
AAAAAAAAAAAATTCTTTGGGTTATTTTGGTTTATGTTTTATTTTCATAGCATTTTGTCATTTGATATTTTTATTCAATTTATTCTTTATCATAAAATAGTTTCGTTTTGTTAAAAATAACCAATTTAAATCATCTATTTTAATAAGAAATCATGCAAAACAATTTTATTTCTCTTAATTCCGTTGAAATTTGATCGGAAAACTATTCTTAGCCTTCAGGTAAAAAAAATCGTTTTTAATCTCCTTAATTAAAGAATTTTGGTTAGTGTATCAAATCAAAATTGTATAGCCGTAAATTAATCATACAGACAGAATTATTTATCATTTGAAATAAACAACGTAAAAACCCGTTTATATATATGTCAGTTTGTATTTTCTTTGTAGAGAGCGTAGAAATTGAAAAAGTAAAATCAATAATTCTAAAGATATAACAAAGTTTTAAATCAATTGTGGATTTAACAATTGTTTTATATGAAACAATACATTTTAGCTAAAATTTAAGAATATTGGCTACTCATCATTTTCAATTAGTTTTAATAATAAATAAACAACAAAGAGTGAGGGATTGATTGCTATTCTGTAGTTTTAGTTTTTTCTTACTTTAGAAAATAGACCTTGGATTTTTTTTCTTTGGTTTTAGTTGTTTTGCTATAAATTTATTTCCAAATCACGAAATAAACTCTATAGAAAAGTTGATTTAAAAAAGGCTTTAGAAAGAAAATAGCTGTCCAAAACATATCTACCTTCATTACCAATTAACCCATGAGTTATTCATTTCGAAATTCGTTGGATAAAATAATAAAAAAAATAATGTGTGTATATTACATTTTTAGTAGATATAATATATATGTTTACACAAAAAAATACAAGTTAAAATTAATTATAAATTATAAGAAGAAACCCGGGCGTAGCCCGGGAAAGACCCTAGTTCACATAATGATCTAATACCAATTAATAATAAGTAAATTAACCATATTTATTGATATATTAGTTAATTATCGATGTGAAACCTCATTCATTCGTTAACACTACATACCATTCTTTAAAAATAAAATATTGTTAGTTCTTGCAAGATTATGAAAAATTGGAAGGTCGGAAAAACACACGCTAACACTACTGTCATTATTTATTCTGAACCCAATAACGTACACACTTACACATTTCATCAACTTTCATTTCACCGACTAGACAAGGAGGATAACAAAAAGTTGTCAATTCCACAGCATCATCTTGGAGATATCTCGTGCAAAGCTAAAAGAAACAGAGAGAATCCCATGAAAACTAAACCAAGAAAGAAAGAGCAAGCAAATACGGGAAAACAACAAACAAAAAATCAGGGAAATTGATTCCAAGAAAAGCTTTCTTCGAAAACTAGGTTCAATGGAGAATCATTGTTATACGTAAAATCATCTTCCATACCACTATGTAACCATGGTGGCATGTACACCAAATCCTCCAACGAGTCAAAAAACACGAACTCGTTAGACTCGTCTAGACTTGTTCCTAGACTCGGCAACTCTACGATCTTTTCCAAATTGTCCGAGACTGAACTTTCCTCGTCAATGCTCGTCACAGAGAACGACGCCGTTTCGCTAGTCTCACTATCCGACCTTATACTAAGCGACGCGGTTTCGTTACCCTCACTCTCTGACCTTTTATCTGACGCCTCCGTTTCGCTCGTCTCACTTTCGTGACAAAACGCCGTCGTATCGAACTCCATGAGAGCCGCTTTGGTCGCCGCAGCTCTGACGTCACGAGGGCTGAGAGAAGCGGGTCGAGGGAGAACATCAGAAAGCTCAGGGAAGTTGAGAATGGCAGACGTTCCCTTGATGCTCAAAGCCGCCACGTCGTGAGCACGCATGGCCATCTCCGCCGTGGGAAAAGTCCCGAGCCAGATTCTTGATTTCTTACGTGGCTCACGAATCTCGGACACCCATTTGCCCCAGCTCCTCATGCGGACTCCACGGTACACAGGCTGCTTATTACCCTTCTTCTTCTTGTCGGAACCAAGTGATGAATCCACCATTGTGATTCTTGAAATATGATTTTAGATTTGTGTTGTTGTAGAAAGAAAGAATATTATAATGAGAAGTTTCTAAGTCAAAAGTAGTGCGACATTGTTTGGGTGTAGTAAGAGTTTGAAAAGATAGTTCTTGTTTGTTTCATTGTTTGATGAAATTTCTAGTCTCGTCTTCTCAGATGTTTCCAAATCTCTCAATGGTTCCTCATAGTATTATCAACTTATATACATGGTCGAAAGAGAGTCAGGGACACATAAAGTTGTAGCTTACCTACGAGAAAGGTTGGTGGATGTAACTACGATTTTTTTTTGTTAAAAGTTTGTTATCTTTTTATTTACAACGCGGAACACGAGATATTGCTTTTCTAATTTTTACTTTTGCGCTTTAAACATGATGTGACGACTTAGAAATTCATAGATTTTTTTGTTCCGCAACTAGATTTGGTTTTTACGTTTTTTTTAAGATGAAGAACTAGATATTGACCCGCACAACCGTGCGGGTGATTATTTTATTTTTACACACATAATTATTTGTTTTACATGATTAACTGTAATATTTACCATATTACTAATTGTTTAATATAACATTTTAATACACAACAATTTTATAGTTCACATGCAATAATTTATATTATTTGTTTTAAATTTTTCATATTTTAAATCATGTGATACAAAATTCTAAATTGAAAAATTTTATTAGTGAAAGATCAAAAAAATTATTGAAAAAATTATATTAAATTAATATCGCAGATTAATACAAAAATGTACATGTGTTTAGTTATAATTAGAAAATTAGTAAGATATTTTAAAATTTCATTTTAGTTAAAATAAATATAAATTTAATTTTAAAATAAGCACGACATTAACTAAATATTTAAAAGTTTTGTTTAAGTGAAAAACGAATATACATTTATGTTAAACAAACACGAAATTACTTAAATATTTAAAAGGTTTATTTTAATAAAAAATGATATATATATATATATATATATTTATTTATATTTATATTGTAAATAAAAAGATATAAAAAGATTTTATTCAGATATAATTTTAGAGTAAATATAGGAGTATCTATTTGATTTGTTTGTCTTAGAATAATTCAAATAATTTAAATATTTATACAAAAATTAATTTTAACAACTTTTTAAGGGGTGGTCCAAATTAAAAAATACACATGAATTAAGTCATGACTTCTCTTTTAATAGAATAGATTAAAAGCATCTCTAATGAGGATTATATCCATTGTAATTCTAAACATTTATATGTGTGTATATATATATTATATAAATGTATGTATGTATGGAGACCATTTTTTTGGGAAGAACCTTATGCGGAGGCTCTGTAGGCTCGGAGTTCCGGCGAAAAGTTGTGACGGTGGAAAGCGTCGGTGGCTGTGCGAGGATGGGGCGACTAAGTTGAGGCGGGCGACACGTGGCGGGCGGATGAACCAGATTCTTACACGTGTTCTGCTCTGCCTCCGTCCCGCGCGTCCAGAGTAAGCCCGGCGTAGCGTTTGTGGGCCTTGCACTACAAGAAAACACGCCGAATTCCGACGGAGGTTCCGACGGACACCAACTTCGTCGGACATTTGTGACGGATTACTGACAAATTTCTGACCAAATCCAAAAAAATGAAGTCGTCGGAATTCCGTCGGCCATTTCCGACGAAATTCCGACGAAACATGGTTCGTCAAAATTTTCCGACGACTTTTCGACGACATTCCGATATAAACTGTAACCGTTGTAGTCGTCGGAAGTTCGTCGGTATATTCCGACGAATTTCCGACGACATTC
>NC_027750.1:60429693-60436244 GCF_000695525.1 Brassica oleracea var. oleracea
AAGTTCAACACCGAGATTATGCAGAAGCTAGATCGTTTGATGTCTTCGAGTTCATCTTAGTTTATTTCGGCTTTTTAAAACTTTCGGAATGTTTTTTTTTCCTATTTCGGCTTGTATGAATTTTAAACTTTCTGAATGTTTTTTTTTCTATTTCGGTTTGTATGAATTTAAATTATATAGTATTATTAGTTTTAAATTTCTGATTTTTTTAATTTATTAATATCAAAAAAGATATAAAAATGCAAAATTAATTCGTTTTTAAAATTGGTATATACCGACGGACAATGGTCGTCGGAATATACCGACGGTCATATATCCGTCGGAATGTACCAACGAACCACATTTCGTCGGAATATTCCGACGACCATTGTCCGTCGGTATATTCCGACGCTCAAAGTTCGTCGGAATACACCGAGGAACACGCTACGTCGGAATTGTCCGAGGAACGCTCTCCGTCGGTACGTAGTTTTTCCGATGAACTCTGGTCTCGTGTGTCCGCATCGTAATATCGTCGGAAGTTCGTCAGAATGACGTTTCTCGGTATTCGTCAGAAAGTCGTCGGAAGTTCTGACGAAATTCCGACGATTTTTTTTTTCCGACGAAACGATACCGACGGACAGGTTCGTCGGAATCGCTCTATTCCGACGAATTTCCGACGATTTCGGCCATCAGAATCCCCCTGTTTTCTTGTAGTGTTGGGTCATGTTTCTCTTTTGGGCTTCGGACGTTCTTTTTTGTTGCCCATCTCATATTTGGGTTTTGTGGGTTGTAAGCCGGTGAATTTGGGCTTCGGCCGTGGGTTAGGCCCTTTGATCAATATAATTTTAATTGGAAAAAAAAAAGAATAAAAGAGTGAGAGGATGAAGAAGTCGACATATTTTGAAGAAGAAAAAAGGTCGTACGGAAAAGACAATGCAGCTGTGCTTGACGTGTTGCACTGGACTGGTAGTGTTATCGAAACTCTAGGACCCCTTTTTGATTACGATTTACGCTCCACCTAATACGTGGTTCAACCACGACCAACCGTGGTCTCACGTGATTCCATTATTGCACTCTTCAACTATGTTATAATGTATTTATCATGATAAACTCTCAGAGTACAGTATCACTCGTCGACACAAGAAAAAGAGTACAATATCAGTAGTAAAAAGTAAAAACTAGCTAGGGTTAATCTGGATATAAAAATTTAGAAATGGCAAACTAATATTAAACTGACTACATTTTGTTCTCCTTGAGGTTTTTTTTTGATCAAAAGCTCTCCTTAAGTTTAATCACAATTTTTTTTTTTTAAAAATATGAATATATATTAAAATCAATCCGTATAAACGGAAATTAGTTCTGGTTACAAGCTCGATTCGAATAAAATTTTCCGAGTCTATGTTTTACAATAACTAGTTTCGTCTGCTCACTAAACCCGACACAATCCGCTAGTAAACTTTTAATTAACTTTAGAAATCAATTCATGTTTTTAGCCGTCAACAAGAATTATTAGGAAGTGAGGTTATCTTCGTTACCTCGGCTTCCTCGTTAATTTTAAATTACCTTTGCATGCTTAATGGATATAGATGGACAATTTTCCTTTTTTAACACCTTTTGATATAGGTATACGTTTAATTGGGATTTTAATGGGTTTCTAATAGTGTAAAAATTTAATTTTACAATATATATATATAGTGGTAAATATATAAATGACATATTTACATCACTGAAAATAAATAGGAATAATAAAATATATAGGTTAACAAAAATAGTACTAATATATAACTAAATAGTCAATTTGATTTCACATATTTTGCGTTGTATAATAACTTATTTAACATGTTACAAGGAAATTGACGTATATGTTCTAATTACATTTGTCAAATAGGTATACCGAATTGAACAATATACAAATGTCTAGATGTTGTGGCTTGTGAGATGGTTATTTTTTTGTCTCTTATTGTAAGTCTATAACGTGTTTCTTTTGTTTTTCATTAGGATATAACTAGTAATTAATGTGTACATTATATTTTAAGTTATCCTTATTTGGGAGTTAAACAAACATTATGAATTTAAGAGCATAGAGAAGACGTCTATAATAAACAAGGTTAAAATAATTTTTTTTTTGTAACATTATACATTAGTTAGGAAGACGTCCTCTCTAGGGTCTTTTCATAATGTAACACCACCCTAAGAACATGGGGATCCAAGAACATGTCTAGAAGAGTTTCTCTAAATAAATATAATAACAAATTATATAAAAGTAAGCGAGAGATTAACAAGAGGTTCTCTATCCATTTTTTCAAGAAACTCAAACTCCACTTGTTATCATTTACTGGTTCATTTAATTGAGAGATACATCTTCTTTTTTAATTTGATAAATTTTGCACAAATTAAAAAAATAATAGAAATATATTTATATTTTTATTAATTATATATATTTAATCAATAATATTGAAACAAATAGTATTATATATAAAATCAATGCATTTTATAACTAATATGAAACTTAAAATATGTATAAACTACATTTTAAATTCTAAAATGATATTTTTGTATAACAAAAAAGTATCAATAGAAATGACAGCCTTTGTGAAATTAAATAGGAAATTAATTAATTAAAGAATAATATACAAGAAACTTAAGTAGTTTTTACGGCTATAAATGTTCTAAAAATATTGATATTAAGAGTTTTTGGGAAAAAAATTTCAGTTGAGAAACCTACACTACAAGAAAACAGCGGTATTCTGACGGACATTCCGACGGAAAATGAAATCTTCGGAATATCCCGAGGAATTTCCGAGGATATTCCGAGGAAACACAAAATTTGGTTTCGTCGGAATATACCGACGGAATTCCGAGGAAATATAAATCCGTCGGAATATTCTTATGGAATACCGATGAAAAATGTATTCCTCGGAAAAAACCGATGAATTCCAAGGATATATTATAGCCGTTAGAGAACCGTTGGGGAATTTTAAAAATTCCGAGGAAATTCCGACGAACTAGCCGTTGGCGTCGGAATTCCGTCGGAATTTCCTCGGTCTGTCGGGAGGATTTCAACTATAAATACAAGCACCCCTCTTCCTCTTCATTCACTCCATATCTTCATCATCCCTCTTACTCTCTTTACACACGAATTTGATTCATAAGAAACATGTCTTCTTCAAATTATTTTCGTTCTTGGATCGATCGACCTCATTTGGATCCGAACACGAGATTGCTTACGGAAGAATACCAACGAGGTATAACCGAATTCATGGGGTTAGTTCACCGACAACCGGAAGCAAAAACAGGTATGTTAAGATGTCCTTGCTCTAATTGTAAAAATAGAAAGGTTATTAAAGAGTGGGATGTTTGGACTCATCTATATTTGAGTGGGTTTACACGAAGTTACAAAATTTGGTATCATCATGGGGAAACTGATTATGAACATGGTAGTACTAGCGAACCTCAGCCAGCGGTTAGATTAGAAGAACCAATTAGAACGGATGTAGATTATGGTGTAGGTACTGAGCAGATGGTAAATGATCATTTTAGAGGGGAAGATCTACCCAATGCAGAAGCTAGGAGATTTTATGATATGTTGGATGCTAAAAAGCAACCATTGTACGAAGGTTGCAGAGATGGTCATTCAGCTTTATCATCTGCTACAAGATTGATGGGCATTAAAACAGATTATAATTTGGCTGAAGACTGTGTGGATGCGATTGCTGATTTTGTAAAAGGTATTCTACCCGAGGATAATGTAGCTCCTGGTTCATACTACGAGGTTCAGAAACTCGTAGCTGGTCTTGGTTTATCGTATCAGGTAATAGATGTATGCAGCGACAACTGCATGATTTATTGGAGGGCGGATGAACAGCGGGTTACATGCAAATTTTGTGGAAAGCCTCGTTATAAAGATACAATTGGAAGAGTTCCAGTGCCATATAAAAGGATGTGGTATTTACCTTTGACGGAAAGGTTGCAGAGGTTGTATCTGTCTGAACGCACAGCGCAACCAATGAGATGGCATGCGGAGCACTCAACAGATGGTGAGATCAGACATCCTTCAGATGCAAAAGCGTGGAAGCATTTCCAATCAAAGTATCCCGACTTTGCGTATGAAAGAAGAAATGTCTACCTTGGATTATGTACTGATGGTTTCAGTCCGTTTGGCAAGAGTGGAAGACAATATTCTCTATGGCCCGTCATTCTTACACCATACAACCTCCCCCCAAACTTGTGCTTGCGACGAGAGTTTTTGTTTCTCTCGATTCTCGTTCCCGGACCAGAGCATCCTAAGAGATCACTTGATGTGTTTCTTCAGCCACTAATATATGAGTTGCAACAACTATGGGCTCAAGGTGCTGAAACATACGATGTTTCGTGTAAAGAAAACTTTCAAATGCGGACAGTACTAATGTGGACAATAAGTGATTTTCCAGCATATGATATGTTGTCTGGATGGACAACGCATGGAAGGATATCATGTCCATATTGTCAAGATAACACTGATGCTTTCCAACTAAAACACGGAAGGAAAACGTGTTGGTTTGACTGTCACAGGAGATTCCTACCACCTGATCATCCATATCGTAGGAGTAGGAATTTGTTTACGAAGAACAAGAGGGTGTTTGACAGTCCACCTCCGGAAATTTGTGGGAAAGATTTGAAGATACAACTAAGAGATTTTGGTGCAGAAAGGACGCCAGAAGTCGGTGGACATGAGCGTTTTCCGGTAGATGCTGTTGGAGAACTACATAACTGGCACAAAAAAAGTATTTTCTGGGATCTGCCATACTGGGAGGATCATCTGCTAAGGCATAATTTAGATGTCATGCATATTGAGAAGAACTTTTTTGACAATCTCATGAACACGATCCTTAATGTTCAAGGTAAAACAAAGGATAATTTGAAGTCAAGACTGGATTTAGTCGATATATGTGCTCGTTCAGAACTTCATGTTGATGAAAATGGTAGGGCTCCTTTTCCCATATACCGACTTGATGCAGAGGGAAAAGATGCGTTCTTTGATTGGATTTCAAACGATGTGGAATTTCCAGACGGTTACGCATCAAATTTGCGTAACTGTATCGACAGAAAGGAAGGAAAGTTTACTGGCTTGAAAAACCACGATTGCCATGTAATGATGCAGCGCCTCCTTCCGTTCGCCTTCAAGGAACTATTACCACAAAATGTTCATGAAGCAATTGCAGGGATAAGTGGTTTCTTCCGCGATTTATGCACGAGATCAGTGACTCTTGAAGGTATTGAAAATTTGAAGACTAACATAGCCGTGATTCAGTGCAACCTTGAGAAGATATTTCCTCCCTCATTTTTTGATGTTATGGAGCATCTTGTTATTCACCTGGCAAGAGAATTGGAACTTGGTGGTCCTGTGCAGTATAGATGGATGTATCTGTATGAGCGGTATATGTTCCATTTGAAGAAGATGGTGAAAAATTTAAGTAGGGTGGAAGGTTCTATAGTCGCACAGATGATCAATGAAGAAACTTCAAACTTTGCCGAGTACTACTTTCCAGCAGAAGTTCAGACCAAAAACAGAAGACCTGCTCGGCATGATGATAGAGGCGAACGGGCAACATATCATGTTACGGTTCCAGACATTTTCACAGACGTTGGACGACTTAGCGGAAAACCACCAGCAGAAGATTTAGTTGGAGTTGGCCTTGCAGTCGATTTAACCGACTTCGGAGAGGAAGCCATCATTCACGTAGATGATGAGCCAATGATTGGAGAGTTTCACCAAGATCTAGATTCAGATTCATCTGGTGATGATGACTCGGAAACAGATTACCATTGATTTTTTTTTTTTTAAGAAATACCAAGGAAATTCCGAGGAACACTTGATATAACCTCTTTCCTTGGATATTAGTTATTTGGTTTATCTAGCATGGCAAAGCTGAATACGAATTAAAAGTCGGATGAAGATCGGGGTTTCCTCGGAATTCCCTCGGAATATTCCGAGTAACTAGGGGTTTTTAACCGAAAACAACGTTTTGCGGATTGAATAACACGTATATAACCTTCATTAAGTGTCTTAACCAGATTATGAAGTCAAACTTTGGTGTTTTACCCAATAGCAAACACTTTTACGATTGCATGAACGAAAACCACACAACATAAGAGAAACACTTATACACTTTAATAAACGGTAAAAGGAATACTTACAATTATTTTTGAAATTTTGTTATTTCATGGTTTATGATCATCTATACAAAGAATCTTTAATGGTATGCATTACAATTTTTAAGAAATGAAATACGGCAAAAAATGATGTTTTGAAACCCCAAACCCTTTTTCCTCAAAATTTCCTCGGAAAATTCCGACGGAATTCCGAGGAAGATAAGGGTTTCCTCGGAATAATCCGAGAAAATTCCGAGGAACTAGGAGTTTTTCACCGGGTAAACCAAGCCGCCAAATATTTCGCGAAAATTGAATTATTGATTTCCGAAGAAATTCCGTCGGAAATATTTAATCGTTCCGAGGAAATTCCGACGGACATTTTCCGTCGGACGCCTCATTTTATTAGGTCGAACCAGATCTTCTTCCCCATTTCTCTCTTC
>NC_027750.1:60436276-60437753 GCF_000695525.1 Brassica oleracea var. oleracea
AAAATTGAATTAATGATTTCCGAGGAAATTCCGACGGAAATATTTAATTGGTCCGAGGAAATTCTGACGGACATTTTCTGTCGGACGTCCTCATTTTATTAGGTCGAACCAGATCTTCTTCCCCATTTCTCTCTTCTTCCCCATTTCTCTCTTCCTCTCTCCGCCGAAGGCCGAAGCTCTCTCGCGATTTTTCTCTTCCTCTCTCCGCCGAACGCCATAATCCTCCTCAATTTCAGTCACTTATCATGTATGAACCCTATCCCACTCTCTTAGGTTAGATTTGTTAGGTTTTTAAGTAGATTTGATGATTTTTGAATGATATTTATAGATTTTTGTTAGGGTGAATGGTAGGACTGTGTAAAATCGAGTTTGATTATGGTATTCACTTGATTTGGAATTTGTTTTTTAGTTTTTATTAATTTTGTGGTTATAAAACTATTTTTTGTAATTATTAAACTATTTTTTATTTATTAAAACTATTTTTTGTAATTATTAAACATTTTTAATATTATTAAAACTATTTTTTGTAATTATTAAACTATTTTTTTATTAACACTATTTTTTGTAATTATTAAACATTTGTAATATTATTAAAACTATTTTTGTAATTATTAAACTATTTTTTATTTATTAAAACTATTTTTTGTAATTATTAAACATTTTTAATATTATTAAAACTATTTTTTGTAATTATTAAACTATTTTTTTATTAACACTATTTTTTGTAATTATTAAACATTTGTAATATTATTAAAACTATTTTTGTAATTATTAAACTATTTTTTATTTATTAAAACTATTTTTTGTAATTATTAAATTATTTTTTATTTATTAAAATCATTTTTTTTAATTATTAAACATTATTAAATATGATTTTTTATTTATTAAAATTATTAGAACTAATTTTAAAATATGTTTTTTTTATTTACAGGTATAATGATGATCAGACTCGACCTCGACAGCATCGTGGTCGTGGTGGTACGGGGAGCCAGTCTCGGGAATCCAGCCAGATTCATGATTCCGCTTCGCCCCACAGCTCCTACCATACATCTCCCTCTCCATTTCCCGCTTCTGCTCCTCTCGCTCCCGCCCCACAGCTCCTACCATACATCTCCCTCTCCGGGAGTGATGAGTGTTGCGGAGTTGGTTAGACAGTCCGGTCGTGACTATCTTCCCTATCTCACTCCGTATCCATATGGACGGGGTCAAACATGGTAATTAAACATATTTTTTTCATAAAATTTGATTCATTATTAATAATTTGTTCTTTTTATTAGGTTCAATCGATCCGGGAACGGGATCAGCGCATGGATCAACCGTATGATGTACTCGGTGCTCGACAAGGGACATCTGACTTTCACTGACTTCCTTACCGAGAAGCAGCATCTGTGGTTTCGTCAATTTGCGGTAAGTATTCTAATTTTTTACTTATATTTTTAGTCTTTAATATAAATTTTCTACTAATTGTGTTTTTTTT
>NC_027750.1:60438655-60451589 GCF_000695525.1 Brassica oleracea var. oleracea
TTATCTAATATGTTTTCAATTTTAATTTTAATTTTATATTTTCGAATTTAAATTTCAAAAATTTTATTTTTTAAAAAAAATTAATTTTTTTTGAAATTCCGAGGAAATGAACCCTCGGAAATTTCCGACGAACATCTCCTCGGAATATACCGAGGGACTCCTTCCTCGGAATATACCGAGGGACCCATTCCTCGGAATTTTCCGAGGACTCCTTTCCTCGGAAATTTCCGATGAAAATTCCGAGGAACGCTTCCTCGGAACTTCCAAGGATTGGACCATCGGAAAGTCCATCGAAATATATCGAGGAAGTTTTCCCTCGGTATATTCCGAGGAACTTTCCGACGAACTGGTGGTCCTCGGAGTTTCCTCGGAAATTCATTTCCTCGGAATTCCGTCGGAAATTTTCGAGGGATTTTCGAGGAAAAATGAATTTCCGAGGAGTTATTTCCGATGACTTGTTTCGTCGGTATGTCGTCGGAATAACGTTATTCCAACGACATACCGATGATTTGTTTCCTCGGTATGCCGCTGTTTTCTTGTAGTGCTATTTGAAAATATTTCAAATGAAAATTGTTGGCACTGAGTTTTTATGTTTTTGAAAAACTCTCTTATTTAAATATTATTATTTTGATAAAAGACGAATGGTGAAATTCTAACGGAACCTCAAACTCTTGAGGTTTAGGTCCTCCAATACGTTTTCAAATCCTCAAATTTATGGAGTTGTAAGGTTCACTATTCAAAACTTCAAATTATTTATTTATTTTGGTCCTTATAATTATGGAACTTACATATAATTCTACTAATATTAGTTTTGTATTACTTTAATCTATATAAATATATTTAATATATATTACTATTGATACATAAAATACATAATTTTTTAAAAAATTAAATCGAAATTTTAATATAAATTATATGAAAAATATTATGTATACATAATTACTTTCTCTAATTGATACACTTTCTTTTAAGAAATTGAGAAATTTTATTGGACGAAAAAAAAATATCTATATATGAGTTATAAATATTATGTTTAATTTATATTTATTTATAAAAATTTAGTGCTTATAGTTAATCATTACGCATGTTAAAAATTAAAATGTAATATACAAACATATTCAAAATATATTTGAAGTTCTTTGTTGGAGCAAACTACTCTTAAACCTTCATTTTGAAGATCACCCAACCCCTAAACTCAACGTCACTCTCGATTATTCTCCTAATTTGGCATGCATTAGTTATGGAATCAAGATGCATTGTAAGACAACACACACTCAGTGGCAGAAGCAGAAAATATATTTGTTGGGGTCATCAATATCAAACTAAATTATTTTGAGTGGGGCATATAGCCTGAGGTTTAATAACTTGCACTAAATTTTTCAATTTTGTTGGGTTCAATGGCTCCCACCTTGTTCTGTGTGGCTCGGCCACTGCACACACTTTACGAGTTTGGCAAGTGGAATGAGAAATCCGATTCTCGGTTAGAATTCCCAAGAAGTCCACTACATTTTAGCTCATAATACAATTACAAAAACTTATCCCCAACCTCTACATATACATGTAGAAACTAGAAAGCTCTAACAGAATGCTAACAAAGAAGCCACTAAGACGAGCATATTATTATTATTATTGATTTCTTAACTTTTTTTACGTTGATATCATAGCCAATACGAGCTTAGTTACCTTAGAGTTTAAAGATTTGTAATCAAGATTACTCGCTTATCACACTGGCTTAACCCCAAACCCATAATGCAGTCCTTATCTGAAATTGGGAAATCATACGAACATATGTTTATTTTTTTAGTAATCTTTAATGATCTTACATTGTTGTACGTATGTATCTTGGTGATCAATACATTGAATGTATATCTTACAAAACAATTAAGAAAATAATAATCTATCGATATATATATATATATATATATATATATATATAATTGTTTGCCTCACTCCTAGGCTATCCAGCTGGAAACTCGAACTCCGAGGACTGTGTCCGACTTCTTCCAAACGCGCCGTATCACTTAATTTTTAATACTTCGTGTTGGACTTGAGTTTCGTTATTGGTATTGGGCTTCGGTTTTGTTGAGAGAAAGAGATCGAACCCTAATTCCTGTGTCCGAAGGTCAGGAAGGGAGCAGGAAAAAATGGCACGTGTCCTCTCTGTAACCATCTAAAACTCTTTTCTATTCACTTCTTTCGACCATAACGATCTCTTTTCTTTCTCTGAAACCGTAGACGACCGAGCTTCCATGCATTCACGATAAGCCATCACCTCAAGCTTTAAATCAGGTCTCAGAAACTATTTTCTCCTCATTTATCATCTGCAAAAAAATTTATATACAGTGAGCCTTTGATTTACTTCAGATCTGAGAAGGCTGTCGGCCCCAATATCAACTCCTATACCGCTTAAGAATCGTTTGATTGGAAGAGGCAGTATTTAAGGTCTGGCTAGATCGAAGATTGATTTTTAGTTTTTGCTTTCATCATACTCTGATTATTTTATGAAATCTGATGCAGGCTCTTCAAAAAGAAACAAACTTCAATACTTCAAGCGATTCGCTTTTTGAGGTTTTGTTCTTAACCTTCTTCTCCGACAATTTTATGAAAATCTGATGTTATAACTTATAATGCTTTTAGGGTAGATGGGAAATTAACGGCAAGTCTTAGGAAGATTCTGACTTAGAATGTTGAACAAGTTCAAACATTCCAAGGCAGAACAAACCACTTTGGCCTCTAAACTACCTTCTTCCCAACTTAATTATCCACAACAACACAATCACAGGAAAAGTAAGCATCAAATAGAGAGAAAATTTTATTTACAGTAATCGAAATTTTATAGGTGATCGATTACTTATTAACTGGGTTTTAACTGGGTTTGATTGTTGTAGGACATGTTCTTTCACATGTTAATTGTTTTCTGGATTGGTAAGGTCAAATATGATTTGGTTTCCTTAAGTTTCTGATGGAAAATCCAAGGAGGTTGTTGATAGCTGCTTCCGATAGACTGATATTCATATATAATTATTGATAGAAGGTACTTGCAAAAAGAGTGGTGTTGGCAAGCCGATGAAAATTTTGGATTAAATTAGTACATTGTTGAGGTATCAAGATTTTTTCAAGTTAAGTTTTGCCCACAACGTTTACAATTTCCCAGATTTGTTATTGTTGTTCTTTATTGTTGTCAAGCGTATGTTGCTATTCAAGAAAGAAAGAGTGTTATGGAGTGTTCTTTCTCACCTATGATCTTAAAGCTGTATCTATCTCTCAAGTATCAAACCATCTGCGTCATATGGAGGTAAAATTTGTTTTTTTGCAGTGATATCTAAATGTGTGTGTTTGCAGGAAGAGGAGACAATTTCATGGAAGAACGTCAATGTTTTGTGCTCGGGCTGTGATATGTTTCTACTGTCTTGGTTGCTTTAGAAGATCGTCTGAGAATCATAGGAGGGCACTTGAATCTCGCAGCTGAAGAAAAAGCTCCCAAGAGAAGTAAGCCACCCAGCACAACTCATGTCTTAGACGTGTTCTCCAGCTGTAGGTGTTGACGGAAGTGTGGCATGGTGTTACCAGTCCTTCCTTTGTTCATGCAGATGTAGGAGTGGTCTGGTCCACTAATAAAGATGGACGCGGTGGGCCACTAATGGATCTGGTGGATGATTTGAATCTAGGAACATAATGTATAGTTGTAATTTTAAGAATTGGAAATGCATATATAATTGTATTTTTTTTGTATTATAATTGTAAGGACTTTAAATCAATATGCCCTTTTAAAAAAAAATCATTCTCCTTGTCTCTTCTCTATTTTCACTACCCTTTTCTCCTTGTCATCCCTAAATTACCCTCTAATTGTTTAATATATATCTTCCACGTCACCAATTTATGAATTAAATAAACTATTTACAAATCAATTCACATATGGGTTCCACAATAAATTTTAACCAATTAAATTTAGGTGGGATCCAATTTTTTTCTTTGTCTCCACATATCGTGTCTCCTCCTTCCTCCATTGATGAACCGAAGCTTTAAAGAATATGTAATAATACATCTTTTTTTGATGAAATTTGTTCACGATTATCATTATAATGAATTTTACATCATGAGTAATAAGAAGAATGTAAGATTTGATGACTATTTTGAGAGATTGAAAATAATTTTAAAAACTGTATTTACGGCTTGGAGGGGTTTATTATTGCCGTTTTTGTTTTTTTTTTTTAAATGAAATATCATTAAAACAACCTATACATCATGGGTAAAGTAAAAAATGTAAATTTTGATGAGTATTTCGAGAGATTGATTTTTTTTAAAAAAAACTGTGTTTATCAATTGGTTGGTTTATTATGGCTGTTTTTTGAAAAAAAAAATCTGGAATATCATTAAATAAAGTAGACATCATGAGTAAAGTAAAGAATGTAAGATTTAATGAGTTTTTTGAAAAATTGAAAATAATTTTTAAAACTGTTTTTTTTTGTGGGTTTATTATGTCTGATTTTGATGATATTTTTTTCTGAAATATCATTAAAATAAGATGTATATCATAGATAATGTAAATAACGCAAGATACAACTTCATCACTACCATTACTATTTACTAGGCATATCTGCATCGGTAAAGTTACATTCCAACCGTTCCTCAAACCTTTGGTCACTGCAGTTGAGGAACCATTTCCATAAATTCCTAACAGAAACTCTAAAAGGTTTCATTATCACAGTTATGCTTAACTGCTTAAGGCTTACCACTCGTGGCATCTTCTCAGCAACACGAGCAAATCCTTCAGGATCAATCTTGAGCTTCACGCTGAAAAAGTAGTGTTGTGTAGATATCTTGTCCTTTACCGGTAACCAAAGGTAGCATCTATTCCTTGACGCCAAAGCTTATCAAACAGTCTAAATTTGTTAAACAGTCTCCTCAAGGCTGTACCCGACGATATAAGCATGTTTCTCTACCAATCCTAGCCACAATTCCGATGGAAATGAGGTAATCTACAAGAGGTTTGATCATTGTTCCAACTCTCATTCCCAATAGATGAGGATATTGAGTAACAACTGGACCAATATCTCTAGGACTCACACCAATGCGTACCAAATAAGCAATTGATGTACTCATTATCCCTTCGAGCTTAAACCCTAACAACTCTGGATACTTCATCAGAAAATACCCCAAATCTTTGCTTCTCCACATCAAGCTAATGACCAACCACACTAGCGTGGAGAATCTGCTGATAGTTCTTAACAAAGTCTCCTAATTTCTGACAAATTTTTTTGAGCGGACTGAAATAACTAACCGAAATAACTGAAAACTGAATTACCCTAAAAGTGATGATGCAAATATATAATTGTTCCCTGAGATCGTTGTTCCGAAAATTTAGATAACTTTTACCTAGAAAACTTTCAGAAAGGACAGTAACATCGATTTGGTTATACGCAGGACTGGTGTGGATGTATCATACGCAATGGCATGTAGAGGAATAAGACAAGCTTTTATTTATTATGTTTTCATTGTGTATAACCTGACAACTAGGATTACTGGGTTTATTGTGTGTAATCCGACTACTAGGATTACTGAATTTACTGTGTGTAATTCGAAATACTAGGATTACTGGGTTTATTATGTTAATTCGGACTACTAGGATTACTTGGCTTTATTATGTGTAATTTGAAACCCATATATATTGCAAGTAGTACGTATATTTAACATATAGAACCCATATATTATCTATTAGTAGACAATGTATATAGTAAATAAGACGATTAAAACTATTTAGATGATTATTTTCAATAGTTTTAGGAATATTTACCATTTTCCCAAAATGATGCCTTAACTTTTATGGTTGTTATGTGAATCGTTAGGCTATAGTAAGGAGAATCTATAAAAATACTTATTTCTGGTAAACTGTTTAAGTAATACTTTTCCTTAATGACATACACTGTATAAAATCATTGGTTTTACTACAAAATATTTCATTTGGACATGGTTTTACTAATAAAACTTAAAATTTGCCAAATATTACTATGTGTAAGGTGTTATTACTACTACCTTGAAGATTACCAAGAATTACTAAGTATAATTAAAATATTAAATTTATGTATATAACGGCTGCACGTTTTACATGAGTATTTGTTATATTATTATTTTAACATGAATAAAACAAAACAAATTTTATGAAACATAAACGGTTTTAAAATCTATAAAAGATGATAAATGTTTATCTTTCGTATTGATTTTTTATCCGTTTTTGATGATTTTTTTTTGTAGAATATCACTAAATCTACATATTAAATCTATATATGACGGCTGTACGTTTTACATGTGAATTCTTTTGTAAAAACATTTTCCCCTTTTTAATATTATATATATTTTAGAGTTTTACATGTGTTAAATATTTTTCTTTTGCAACACACCAAGTTTTAAACATTCAAAAGGATTCTCAAGTTTTAAACATCCAAAATACTTAAATAACATCTATGAGGTTGATAACAAATAGCGTCGATCCTTAAAAGCCTTCACAGTGACAGGAGATGCAGCGGAATACATCAAAAACTAACGATTTTGTGGCAGAAACGGTATCAACTCCTCTAAAGAAGGCTGGAACTCTGCAGACAAAATCTTGTCCGCCTTGTAAGATGGTTAGTAAAGAGTCAGAAACTTTGAAGCTTATAACACAATCAACATCAAATAAATATATTATGGAAGAAAGAGCTATTAAAATTCATTAAGTTTTTTAAACATAAAAAGGTAAGTAAAAATCAAGTTATGTTAATAGTTACCTAAAACTTTAAATTCTAGTGTCTTGGTTTATGGAAACTTACCCCCTTTTTTTTGCAGAGGCGTCCAATGCGTGTGAGGCGTGAGGCGTGAGGCGTCAAAGGCGGTGTGAAGCGTGGTGGAGCGTCGCCTTCTTGAAAATGCCTCGCCTCACCTCTGTAAGGCGATGACCCCTCCAACTGAGGTCGCCTCACACCTTAGCGTTCACTTTTTAAAACCCACACAAAATCACCTGTTTCAAGATCTTTGATCGATTATATCCTAGCTATATTCAAAAACAAGCCATGACATTCTCATAACACCTAACCATTGATTCAACTATGCAAATGCCATACATCTCCTGACAATAAAATAACAAAGCCATAAATAATAAAACTTTCCGACTGCAAGCACGCATAGGTTCTCTGTACAAAAACTAGTAACAAAGCACATAAGATTCACAAGTGTTAAAAGGTAAGCCAGATAGAGATTTCAAACCTCAACTTCTATTTTGTCGGTACAAACATCCCTTAACAACTAATATATAATTTATAGCATTGATGAGTAATTAGCGCAACAACTATTGACACAAAACAAGCATCCCCAGAAAGACATATGAATCAGATCATAAACCAAAGAGATAAAGAGTGTTATATGAATACCTTGTCTTCAGACTTCAGGTAAGAGGGTGTAGTGAAACTCTTGCACACCCATTCTGATCTGGTTTTCTCAGAAGAGCTGCTGCTTTTCCCCCAAGGAATACCATAACCCTTTATGACCAATCATACCTCTATATCCAGACAAGTGTTCCCACTGATCCTTGACATCCACACTACTAGGTGAATTTCCAGAACCCACAAGGCGTCTTCATGTTCTGTCGTTGTTTTCTCTACGAGACAAGAAGTATAAACAAGATTTCTCGATTTGATCTTATATTTGAGTGGAGATATATAAATTTTAAATCAAAAACAAATGAGAATTTTTTTCAGAATTTTGGACAAAAATAGAAACTCACAGCACAAGTCCCAAGATTTTAAGCTGCAGATTTTGATCTCTCTGATGATTCCGTCGACTTTCCCAGAATTTTGTGACGGACATATTAATCCAAGAGCTCGACGAACGGAATCCAAACCATGACTTCTCCTCCATCTTTCTTTCTCTGAGTAAAAATCGAAGAATTCGGTGAAAAGTTTCTTCTTTTTCTGTTGACTCTGTAAAAAAAAAATTTCTCTACTTTACGAGAGAGAGAACAGAGACGGGATTTGGGGGGGGGGGGGATCCGATTTGTTTTGGGTGGGTAGGTAAATTAGAGGTTGGGTTTATGAATATTCTAATTGGTCAAGGGTATTGAAGTCTTTACACACTTTGGACCCACGTTTTCTATTTAAAAAAATAAATATTAAATGATATTTTAATAAAGGGAAAAAAAAGAATTTTTTAAGAGAGAAAGGGGTATATGGAGTTAATGTCCTAATTGTGTAAGGCTTACTTCTAAAAAAAATGACAAATCCTACCTATTGAAAATAGAAATTACTTTCCAATCAAAGTAAACTAATCATTTTGAAATACTCAAATTTTAGTACCAACCCGCCCTAAACCCTAGTATCTATATACACGTATACTATTACTATAGCAAACGTTATGTGGTCCTGTTTTGAAATAATTTGGCTGATGATGGTTACAAGCAATACCTATCTATCTATTTGGTCCTCAAATTTTTATCTTATTTTTGTATGAAACCAAAAAAGGGATTCTGGCTTTAACGTAGGACACAATATACACAAAAAGAGATTCCATTAGAACAAATGAACAATTAACAAGTAGCTAGTATACATATCTTTTTAAGCCACTGAAAAGTATGCCATTATGTTATGTCCAGAGCAATGTTTTTTGTCGACTATCCATAAGCCAATTATGTGAACGTTCTTTTTTAAAAGATGAATCAAAACCAAAGATTTTTCAAGCCTATTTCACTATTTTTGGGACCTAAAGATCGATCTCTTTCAAACGGCCACATGTAGATTATGATTGTATGTTTGTTTGGCATCTACGATGAAGATAAATCAAAACATTTAATGATAAATGATTTTTTTAAATTCTGATTAATTATGATATTCCAAACTATTATAAACATTACTGATAAAATGTTATGAAATTGATAATTCATAAAAGATGGAACATACCAGAACTGAGCCAGACGTTTTCATAAACTTGTTTGTTGATTCGGAAACACTCAAATGATGTGGTTGTAGTTAGAATCTTGTAAGTTATGTATAAATGAATCTCTGCTAATCAAACATCAAGATACAACATGTTTTTACTATTGCAAACTATGATAAACATTACTGTCTGAATGATACAACGTAATGAAAAGGATAATTCACAAAAGGTGAAGCATACAAGAAGACTTGGACGTTTTCCTAAACTTGTTTGTTGCTTAGGGAACACTCAAATGATGTGGTTCTAATTACAAAACTTGTAAGTTCAGTCTTATTTTTGTATAAATGAATCTCTCTGCTGATCATATGCAAGCTCTACATATTTCAAACCAAGTATATTATATGTGGTTTCAAGTTTGAAAAACTCTGTTGTACCAAATAGAATGAAGTATCATATGAAATATATCAAATCTCTCAGGTTTAGAATGCCAAAGGAAATGCTTCTGCACCATCTTCACTCTCATCTGCATCTCTCTATATCTTTCCTCACTTATCGATAATAATATGTTCTTCAAGTCAGGTATATCTTTCTCCAACACAAACACTGCAAAAGACTCCCAGTTTATGACTTCAAAGAAAGGAGGCACGAAGTTATCAGATATGATAACAGGGACACACTCATAGAACAGTGCCTCCACGACCCTAGGGCTATTAACTTCATGCCCTTTTGGGCAAATGCAATACTTGCTGCTCTTCATGAACTCCATGTAACTCTTATTTTTCCCTTTAGATTTGGGTATCTCACTGAATATCTTCATGTCCGGATCTCTGTTACCTCCCCAGGTTTGTAATAGGAGAGGTCTAAGGTAACCGTGCATCCCACCTGCAAAGAAGGCAAGTATGTGCCTTTGTGAAGTGGGTTTGCCTCCTAGAGCCCTAAGCGGTCTCCTGGGAACAAGAATAGTTGTCTCGGGAAGTGCTACATCTTTACCAAACACAAAGCCTTCTGAGACATCAGAGTTGCATAATGCTCTGATGGAGTTAGACATGTACTGCCTTGTCTCGGAAGGAGCCTGGAAGACAAAGATGAAGTGGGATCAAAAGGTGGTGGTTTCATGGCAATAAGTAGAACTAAAAAGACTTTACCCAGTCATGACAAGCGACCAGGAAATGATCTGATCCTCCAGTTTTATTCCAGAAGTGATATTTAGAGGAAATCATGTCCAAGTAGTTCTTCAGAAACTTAACGAGATTCTTGTCGCTGTGAGAACCAGGGACATAGAGAGATTCTTCCAACATTTTGGAGCTGAAAGGAAGGTAGAACAGGTGAGATTTACGCGGGTTTTTCGTGACAAATGTTTTGCTGGCTTTGAGCTGTCTCATAAACCATCCTTCGGATGCATATATCCCTTTCAGAACTGGCTTGTGAAACACAGGTCTTTTGCCTTCCCTGTAGACATATACTTTGAGCTTTGACTCCATTAGCTCATAGCTCCTGCACACGAAAATATAGAGACATGAAAACCGAGCTAAACACAACTCATAGCCATTTCGCCAAATGCAAAACGAATGTATAGACTTATGATAGATAGTATACAAAGGTTCCTATCTATTTTGGAAGTAGAAACCAAATCTATGTCTAGTTACAGGAGAAAGTTAACACTATTAAAACATACATGCCATCAAAATGCATAAAACAATATATACTGACTTACCTTTTGAACACGGAAAGATTCCAATACAAAGGACCGTGCAGTAAAGGGCCGTTCTCCACCTTTGGTGAGTTCTCAATTTGGGTTCTTGCGTACAACAGCTCCTGATCAACTGCAGAAGGCCGTTTCATTTTCTGAAAAAGAGAAATATAATAAGAACAAATAAGATACAAAGGTGTAGTAGTAGTAGTAGTAGTAGTAGAAACCAGGACACTGCTTGAGACTATAACCACATACCAGTGAGACATGAGTAGTGCGGCTCTGATGCAATAAACTCATCATCTCAGAGATTGAAACCACCCCAGAATTTGAAACATTCATTACTCTTTTCACCTCTGGGGAAAGATTATCATCAGATTTACTCTCCAGAGTCTCCACATTCCTATTGTTTTCATTAACAATCTCAGCATCTTCCACAATATCCACATAACTCCCGTTCAAGCTGCTTCTCGTCTCAACCAACGAGTCCAGAGCATTCTCCACATTTCTATTATTTTCATTAACAGTGTCAGCATCACTCCCGTTCAAGCTGCTTCTAGTCTCAACAAAACTATCATCATGAGACTGAACACTAACATTTGTATCAGAGCCAGTTACATAATCTTCTTCTAAACCGGCTCTTTCCCCTTCAGCTGATCTCCAACTACTAACATTCACTCTTACAGGACCGGACAGTGGCCTGATTGATTCTGTGTTTCCATGTATGGATACAGGAAACTCATCTCGAGAAGACAGAGAGAATATATCACCACCATAGTAATGTATGTTCACGAACTGGAAGGCCAAGATAAAAACGAAAACTACACCAGCAGATCGTAACAGTTTCATTTCCCGTATTAAAAAAAAAGACCGAAGCTTTGGACTTGTAATGAAAAAGATTGAACTCTAAACATAAGCTGCCACAAACTCAACATCTACTCCAGTCAATGTCTCAACATCTTGATCACGAATCTGCAAAGATTGAATGGAGCAGAGAAAGGAGTTCAAAAGACACGAACTTGATGTTAACAATTGAGTAGTTACTATAATAGATCTTTACGGTTGAGTGAAGCACGAAACTTAGAAGAATTGGGGGGAGAGGACTGTGAACAGCAGATCAAAGCCAAGAAGCTCAGTTATTGCCAAGAATCTGCCCACACTTTCCAGAAATAGCTTCGAAGAAGAAGGAAGAAGAACATGGGAATCCAGCTGTGAAATCGATAAAGGTCTCAAGGACCTAATTTTTTAAAAATAATTACCTAACGAGATCTAAGCGTAATTAATATATCCAATTAAAAGACAAAACCGAACCAGATCTTTTACTAATCCGACCGTATTGTCTCCAGTTCCTTTCAATCAAATCCGGTTTATAATTAAACCATTTAAACCGGACGTAAACACACAAGAACCGTTAATTTTTATCGAACGTTTACAATCCAGTTTCACAAAATTAACATTACAGTATTACATTCATATTTGTTTAACTAGGGGTATAAGCGCGGGACCGGATAAGTTATTGATCGCTGTGTAATTTTGTGTACGGGATTTTGTCGTTTATTTTTTTCCACTTTTGTTTTTCCGTGTTGTACATAATGGTGATGAACATAACATTTGGAAGTCACACAGTTTGATTAAGTTGATATAAGAATGACCGGCGAATTCATATACATTATTTTCGTAATGATTTGATCAACCATTAGCTTTATTAGCGCTTTCATATTCAAAAGATAATGTTTACGAAGTTGTTTAGTATTTACATAGGTAGTTGTTGGTATATAAAACAAATAGTGTAAGGAACAAAATATAAAATTTGAATTCAAAAAATTAAACAATTTATCGAACAATAAATTAAATTATTTTTTTATTTTACCTAAATTAATTTCAAAATATAGAATTGTAATAAACTATTTAAAAAAAATAACTCTAGAAAGATTTATAAAATTATACGGTTGCAAAATTATTTATTTTTAGAGTTTACTCGACTTTGTTAAAAATAGTTTATGGTGGACAAAAAAAATGTCAGAAATAGGTAAACAAAAAAAATACACCACTGACAAATCTTGTATGAGTTAGAACCCGTCGACGTTTCATTAGTAATCTAAAATAGAAATAAAATATTCGAACAAAGAAAACATGCAAGGGAAAAAATATCCAAACTTTATGATGGAATACAAAGATAATAGCAGTTTTTAAAAATGCATAGAAAAGACGTTGACGGGTTGATAGAAATATAATAGATATTTCCAATCACTAACGGCAGCGCTTGCGGTTGTTCTGAGCGTCTGAAATCTCTGGAGGATCTGCTGCAGCACATTCCTCATCGACCTTGTCTCCCAAAACAGA
>NC_027750.1:60452353-60462323 GCF_000695525.1 Brassica oleracea var. oleracea
CCTGAGACGTACCCAGCCTTGCAGCCTCTGTTAGTCCTAGCAACCAATTAACTTTCTGTTATAGCCCATCATAACAGAGTTTACATCATATTAGTTAATCGGACAACTTCAAAGCGATCAATCAACTTTCACGATCGACCCCTTATCGTAGCGATGGATGGTAGTGATTCACACGAACTGGGATAGAACCGTGGATCTCGGAATTTTGCCCAAAGAAACATACGATTAAAGTATTAAAACTGATAGCTTGAATATTGATTAAACAAATATGGTATATAGTATTCCATATAAAGTCAAATTGTCAATACCTTTTCGTGGGTACTATGTTCTAGGTGGAGAAAGGTGGCGGGGACAACGATCGATTAAGCAACAACAACACTGGAGGCTGACATCTTCGAAGGTTGGCTAAAAGTTGTGACAGTTCAATTTAGGAGTAATTTAATAAGAGATATGGGTCTCAAGGTTTGTGGTTTGTTTGAGTAATTATATATACTGAGACGGATCGTTTCAGAGGTGAAACGGTACCATAACTGATCGTTGGAGATATAGAGAGGTGAAGATGAAAAGTTTCAGAATTTTTTTTGATAAGCTAAAAGAGTAACGCTTCGGTTTATCGGAGGAGACAAAGTACTATTAAAATCCTATATACATACAAAAGAGATTTATCCTACTTATAAGTTTTATTGGGCCAGAATGCGGATTTTACTAAATAGGTTTCGATGATCAAAGTTACACGTGAGTATTTAAACATTACAGTTATTTGTAGGATCCACTATAAGAAATTCTTCATAAATATATATTAGTTTCGGTAATCAATGTACAAAGTATTCTTTAGTTCAATGGTATAAATGTTGCTGTTTAGATCTCAATAACCCGGGTTCGAGTCACAGACTTGACATTTTTTCACACTTTTTAAAAGTGGGACCCACATATCGCTGACGTGTCGCATCAGGAGTGATGCACCAAAGGAAATTAAGTTTTACGACTGATACAAATCACCAAAACCAGATACAGAACATCAATTGTAAAATGACGAAAGGGGATTATGTTTTCTCCTCTCGATTTGTTTACTATTTACTCTTCATAAGTCATTTTATATTCTACCTCTATAAAATTGTGCTTTCGTTCTCGTTTCTGTTTCATTGATATGAGTTTTGTTTATGTTTTTAACTTCTTCTATGAATTCAGTAAATTACATAAGTGTCAATTAAAAAAGATGGACATCTGTAAAAATTAGTTCTACTCCAGATACATATCCAAGAATCAAATTTTTGAAGAAAATACCGGCGAACTCTATTCACATGTTTTTGTGTTAAATATAATATATCAAGTTGTTATATAATATAAGTGTTGTCTAGTATATATTCACCAGTTCGGTCTAAAAATCATCTAATTCTAAAACAACAAAACAAATTAAATATTTTATTAACATACGCTTTTGAGGTTTAATTACTTAAGAGTATACCGATAAAAAATTGATAATACTTTACCATTCTAGTATATGTAAACTATGTATAAACTAAAACATGTTTGATTTATTAATTGATAAACCAGAAATTTATAATAAATAGTTCAAATCTCTCATTCTTACAATTATAATAGCAAGATAGGGTATTAGGGAAAAACAAATATTAGACCAATGATCAAATCTCTCATTCTTCGAATAAATTTAGAAGGAAGTGATTGGAATCTTGTCAAGATATTTCATTAAAAGCTTTCAAGAATAAAAAATAAAGAGTAGATTATTTAATCTAAATGAAATAATATATATAGTGCTTCCAATATAAAAATCACTTCGATTTGAAGAAGTGTATTTCTGGGATTTTCAAGATCAAAATAACATATTAGAAACCACATATTTAAAAAATAATTTGTATACATAAAAGTATATACATTAGAGTAAATACATAAATAAAAACCAATATCTTGTTATCTTACAATCATGTTTTTCGTAAATAAATCAAAACAATCATTTTATTTACTTTATATGGTATATAATTAAACTTTAGTGATATTGACATATATATATATAGTATATTTTAATATAAATATTTATTATTGACACTTCATACACATATGATTTTATTAACATTTTTATATTCGTTGTAACAAAAATTTAAACTGTTAATCATAAAACTTTTAATGTGAAAATTTTCAATACAAATTTCAAAATTAAAATATTAAGATCTCCATAATTTTTTACTGCGGATTTTGAAATTAACATATTTTTATATAGTATGTAATTAATTCAAATAAGATATATATATATATATATAAATATTATATGAATGTCTATTAATGAGACTTCATATTCATAGGATTTATAATCATTGTATCTTGCTTGAACAAAAAAGAAATAAACCGTTGATCACAAAATTTTTAATGTAAGACTTTTATCATTTTTACTAATTTATAGTCGTTTAAAAATTAAAAATATGATATATAAGAAAAAAATCTAATTTTTTTTATTATATATGTAATGTGATTGTTTAATTTTTTTAATAATATAAAATTAAAGAAAAAAGAGAGATGATACAAAAATTATAATCAAATGTATATTATTCATAATCATTAACTAGATCTTGATCCGCACAACCGTGCGGGTAACTATTTTAAATTTTATACACATATATCTTTGTTTTACATGATTAGTGACATATAATTTTAACATTACATTTTAAATACACAATAATTTTATAGTTCACATGCAGTAATTTGATTTATTGTTTTAAATTTTCAGTGGTATTTTTTTTATTAACCTTAAGTTATATTTACGGGAAATGCACTTAATTTAGCACAAACTTAGATATTTCATATTTCATTGAGGGCATACTTGTATTTTAGATTTCGGTCATACATATATGTTAACATATATTGTAGGTTTCGGTCATACATATATGTCATATCGAGTTATTTGTATGATTTAAATATTTGACTCAATAACCTATATTAAGTCTAATTCATAAAACATCTGTTTTAATTATTGAACAAAAAATTGTAGTGTATCATCTTTGTTTTTGTCATTTTAAATCTGCATTTTTCTACATTATCTCTGTTTTATTGGTGAATTAGACTTAGATTTCGATTTTGGTTGTAACCAACGTTGTTTATTGGTGATTTAGATTTTTTTATCTTTTGGTTGTATTACTCCAAAACTCTTGGATTATTTGCAATGAATTTTTGGTATAAATTTTTTTTTGAAATACTTCATCTATGTTACATCACGTTATACAATTAACATTTATACATGCCATTACATTTGATAATGAGCAGATTGAAAATAAACGTATTTACATGAATTTTTTTCAATCATCCGTCAGTCGTTTAAGTTAATGACATAAATAAGTACAATATATTGCACTTTCAAAACTGCACAATATAAAAATAGTACAAAAATAATTGCATTAAAGAATAATATATAAACTTGGTTTATATAGAAATAAGAATGATTACATTTATGTTCACAAAGTATTCATGTATTCCTATTATTAAAATATAAATTAAACCGGTCACTTTATTTAAGAACGCAAATCGATTGTACTCTCAAAATAGCATTTGTAAACTGATTGTTTATATTGATAGCATATTTTTAAGAGAAAAAGAAAAAAATAGCACTAAATCAAGTTTTTGTTCCCAAACTAGCACTCAAGATCAAAAGTCACAAAAATAGCACTTAATGTTTTATCAAAAGTCACAAACTTAGGGTTTAGAGTTAAAGGGTGGGATTTAGGATTTAGAGTTTAGGGTTTAGGGTTTAGAGCTTAGGGTTTATGGTTTAGAGTTTAAGGTTTAGGGTTTAAAGTTTAGGGTTTAGGGTTTAGAGTTGAGAAATAAGGTTTTGGGGATAAGATTTCAAATTTTGAAAAATAAAAAAATTATAATTTTCAAAAGATAAAATGTTATTTTGGTCATTTTAGTTTTTGAGTGCTATTTTTGTGATATAAACTTATAAATATGCTATTTTGGAGATTTGCCCTATTTTTAATCATCTAGTAAAAATTCTTTAAATTGACAATCATATCTGTTAGGGATCCAATATTTAATTGAAAAATGTTATATATTAAATTAATTTCGTAAATTTAATACAAAATTGTACATGAGTTTAATTATAATTACAAATTAATTAGATATTTAAAATAGTTAAAAATGAAATATACATTTATATTTTTTTAAAATCGGAAATAAATTAAATACTTTAAGGGTTTGTTATAGTGAAAAATAAAAAATAAATTTATATTTTAAATAAATAGGAAATTAATTTAATAATTAAATAAAAGGTTTGTTTTAGTGAAAAGAATAAATTTATACTGTAAAAGAAGATATGGATTTTTTTATTCAGATGCAAATTTAGAGATAATAAAGGAAGTTTGATTAGTTGGTTTTAAAATAATTCAAATATTTTTACAAAAATTTATTTAAACAAGTTTCTAAGATGTGGTCTTAATAAAAAATCATACATGAAATAAATCATGACTTCTATTTTAATAGAATAAATTGTCATATATATGTTAATTATATTAGGTAATTCCGTAGATTTTATTTAAGAAAAAAATTGTGAATATTCTTTTGTACACTATTTATCAATTTAATAGTTAGTTCAATAAAAAAATACAATATATATTTATATGGACTAATTTATTTTTTTAAAGATTTTGAAGATTAATATATAGGGGATATGTTATGTTATTAACTTTTCATTTTCATAGAAATATTTCAAAATCATCCACTACACAAAGATTGTCTCCTCAACACGTGTTAATTAAAATAGACAAAATTCAATTTTCATACAAAAATGTTTCTATTATGGATATAGTGCGATGAAAATTCGGTTTGATCTTTAAATATATTTTAAAAAATATTTATGTATGCTTTCAAATTATAAAAAAAATCATTAAAATTTAGATTAAATTTATGGTCTCTCTTTTTTACATCATGTTTATGGTCTTATCTTATCCAAAAGGTTTTTTACAACATGTATATTGATATATATATGAATGTATCTCCCAAGAGGGTAAAATCAATGGATCAAAGCTTATGAAAAGAGAAAAGAAAGAGAGTTAGACGACTGAAGAAAACAGAGAGGTGGACGACGAACTTTTTTTATCAGATGGTACCAGCTCTTCCGGAAGTCGGTTTTGTAGTAGGCTTGAACTTGGAGATGTCAACGAGATCCCCAAATAGCTTATCCTCTGGTTTATTCTTAGGTTTCATAGGAGGAAGATAAGAGGTGGTAGATGATGATGATGATGGTACATGATGCGAAGTCTGGTCTCTCATGGATAAACCATACATTTGCTGGTCAAGATACGGGCTGCTCCCTTGCTGCTGTTGTTGATTATAACCATATCCGTATCCTCCCATCTGGTTTCCATACGCCTGTTGCTGTTGCTGTTGGGCATAATACTGAGCCATCATCATCTGTTGCTGTTGTTGTTGTGATGGATAGCCTTGCCCTAGAGCCTGATGAGCTTGGTTTGGCATTGGCTGTTGCATGTACATACCGCCAGCGGTTTGTGGCATTTGAGGATATGGATTACCGTTGTTTACTAGTTGACCTGTTTGGGGCATTTGAGGATATGGACCGTTGTTAACTGGTTGGCTGGTTTGCGGCATTTGAGGATATTGTTGAGCATGTGTGAAGGCAACTTGTGTCTGATGCATTTGAGGAGAAAACGGACTTCCTGAGTCTGCAGTGGGACTGAAGTCTTGGTGCTGAGCCTCCCATGGGGGAGGTGGAAATGCCATACTGTCTTGGGAACCTTCACATACAAATTTACCACAAATAGAACAATAAGGATTATGACAAACACTTTCTCCTGAATCCAAAAGAGTGAAATGCTTTCTCGTTGTTATGTCTGAAAAGTAAGGGTTTGTGGCTTAAACTCAAGATATATTACCATAAGATGGTTGTTGTGGTTGTTGCATCTGGTTTGCAGGTTGACTATTCCAGGGAGAAGAGGCCCCTTGCCCGTATGATGGCTGCTGCTCAAACTGTGAATAACCCGCTTGAGGAGAAAATCCATTGGATTGCTGTAATCCAACTTCTCCAGCTTGACTAGTAGGTTGCTGGTGCAATTGAGGAGTCAAAGGGCTACTCTGGGGAGCTGAATTGCCAGTAGGTGCAGTTGCAATACTTGGACTACTAGCATTGTCTGAGAACATATCAATAAGGGCAAGTGCATTTTGATCTGATGCAATCGGACTTGCTGGTTGAGGAGGTCCAACAGGAACAAGGGCAAGATCATCGCCACTGAGGAGGTCTATTTTGGAATTAGCTGAACCATTAGCTACAGGTGGTGCTTGGAGGGCTAACTGATTTAGAACCCCGTTACCCGACTTTGATGTAGCTCTGCAAAAAATGTTGGACATCTACAATCAGAAGCTATTTAATAAGGACAAAAAGCTTTTACCAAGGTCATACGTACTCGTTCGCGTGATTACTGCTGTCCCCAGTATCAATAAGAGGACCATCAACATCTACAAGGGATTTTCCTGTCTCAGACTTAGGCTTCTCGATTTGAACAAAAGTTCCAGGTTTTCCAGAAGCGATTGCTTCATAACTGGTTAAGACCCGCTGCAAGTCATCGTTCAACGCCAGACCTTGACATAACAGAGACTCGTCCCTGGATAAAAGAACGGGTGAGGTAAAGAAGATTTACAAAGAAAATAATATGTAACTGGAGAGGAGAAGAAATCGCTCTTACGAAGTTGAGTTGATTAGATGTACCACTCTTTGTTTGTATGTACGACACTGCTCCACCAGATCGACCATCACCTCCTGTTTAAGGTCCTAGAGAAATCCAAAAAGAGAAGGATTAGCATCCTGAGATACGTGTAAAGCATAAAATATTAAAGTCCACAATGGCAATGTCCAAGAAAAATCCTGAAAAAGTTGTTCTTATTCTAGTATATTTTGCACTATAACCAACACTTGCAAACAGGGATTTATATTTCTCTGCAGCTAAATCATGCTACCTCCTTGTTTCCCGGCTCTAGTGCACTCAGCATTTCCGCAAGCACATCCATGATACCTTTTGCATTTTGAATCTCTGACAAACTGAAAAACAAAAGAATTTGACATACAATACAATGAACATTGAGAAACAATAGAATATATCCTGAGCAACAACGGCATGCAATCACGTCCTAAACAAAGAAGCAAACAGGCGCAAAGACAAGACAAGATTGAAACTCCATTAATACACATGTGTTTTACAAAAACTAAAAAAAAAAAGTTATTTAACTGTAGTTGTTTTTTTGTTCAAATCACGTCTCAACTTTGGTTTACCCTTATATCTAGGCTTACACGTACGGTTGTTTTCTGCTAATACATTTCCTTAGAACAAAAAGTAGCAAAACATATGTTAACTCAAGGACGTCGAAATTGGCCCAAGAAAATACTCCTATTATATGTTTCTATTTAAAAAAAAATCATCAACTTGAAACAGCAGAGTTGCAATAGAAGATATTTACCTCAGTGTCGGAAAATCTGGCTCTGCCGAAGGTTCAGGCAAATCATTAGCAGGTCCAGCAGCATTACGAAGATTAGGAGGGTAAGACGTCAAAGGCTGTGTTTGCGGAGGAGTGAACACAGGTGCTGATCTCTCTGATCTCTGAGGGAAAACAGCTCCAGCACGCTGAAAGAGAGAGGAGTCAGCAATGGTGATGAGGAAAGAGTAATGGACAAATTTCGATTCACAAAGGATGTAAAAGGAATTCAGCATCCAGAATCAGAATAATATATCAAATAATTCCAGTAAACCGTACCAACAATTCCTGGTATCCTGCATAGTATTGTGGATATCTTGCCCTGGGGCCACCAAAGGCCTCTTGCCATGTATCAATAAGGACCAGGATCTTCTCTTTGACATGGAAGTCCGGCTATATGCATCAGTAGATACCACCTTGAATTAGAGAGAGAGAGAGATATATATATAGTTGACTTTTTCCGAGAAGACCAATTTTGAAGAACCTCTTACCTTTTTCTTAGCTATCCGAACCATCTCATGAATAACACCCTTCTCAGCGACATGCATATGAACCATGTCACCACAGTTCTTCACCATCGTCTCAAGCAGCTAAAACATAACAAATGCACGATGAGTGAATATGCACTATCATTTCAAAACAAACAGAGAGATAAAATGAGGGGAACATAATATTTCAGCATGTTAGACAACTTGTAAGCCGCAAAATCAATCCTGGTGAGGTTTGATATGCTTTCTAAAGGACATCTATCAATGAACAAGTAAGCTCTACTCATGTCAACTCGCGCTGATTAAGAGACGACCGATCATGGATCTTTTAGACCTTTAGAATGAGGCTATATGTGTAACTAAAACAAACAAGCTATCTAAATGCAGAGTTGATAAAGCAAAAATGGTTATTTCATCGGAAAACAAAAAAAAAAAAAAAAAAAAAAACTCGGGAGCTCACTCACTGTTAAGGCAAGAAGTTGAGTTTTAGGATTCCTGCTACCAATCCGTTTCTTAACGCCTTTCACAACATCTTTTGCTTGCCTGCAAAACAGCAAAACCAAACACCCTTAATGCATAGTAAAAAGAAAGAATCTGTTTTTCTTGAAGCTTAGTCAAAAGAAGGCAAACAGTAAGTTTACTGTTAAGTTTCTTACTGAACCAACAAAACACTCACACAGATTCAAATCAGTATAGAAAGTTTCAATATTTGTCAGGAGACTAGTTGACAACTTCAGAGAGAGAAAAAAAAAAGACAAAATTGGAGGGAGCAGAGAGGCAAAAAAATAACATACACAGGATCGCTATTGAGTATGTCACAGATCTCGAGGTTCATTGCCCAATCAGGTCCGATCAGCATCTCGCTCGTCGCTCTCTCCACCATAGCGTTAACCATCTTCGCTTTTGAAGAGAGGAATTTTCCAGAAGCTTTGACGGGAGAAGAAACCAAGCCGTACAAAGATCACGCCGGCGAAGAATCTTTCGCTCAGGAACTCTTCCCTCCTTTCTAGTAGAATTGTTTATTATTTACTTTTTTTTTTTTTTTTTTTTTTTTGTTATATTATCTGTGAAACATTACAACTTATTTTTTATGCACGTGTCATCACTAGAATATGATTCTAAGAATAATTAGAGAAATATGTTGGTCCATCTAATTATATAATAAGTTTTTTATTAAACTAACCATAAATTCATTATTAATGTCATTTATTATTTCCTTAAATAAAAATTATAGAATTACCTAATGTGGCTAAAGTATATATGACAATTAATGATTTTGAATAATAAAGATCTGATAAAAAAATAATGTATCGTCTATCAAATTTGTTTAATTTTAAACTATTAAAATAATTTAAAAAAATCACAATAACCATATTATAAAAATTTAGATTTTTCTGTATATGTTATATTTCAAATTTTAAAAAACGACTTTAAATTACTTAAACTGTTAAAAGTCTCACATTCAAATTTTGCGATCCATTGTTTAAAATTTTTGTTATGACAAAATACAAATGATTATAAAATCATATAAATAAAAGTCTAATTTAATTAATCATTAAGATTTAAAATATATATGTATATATATCATTCTAAATTAAACTATAAACCATATTGAATAAATAAATATTTTAATTTCAAAATTTACTTTGAATAATTTTTTTTGATAAAAGTTTTGAACTAACATTGATAATTGTTTTTAAATTATAAATTACTAAAATTATTAATCCTACAATGAAAATTTTGTTATCAGTAGTTTAAAGTTTTTGCTATTAAAGATGCACGTGATTAATCAGTAATTTACAGTTTTTGCTATTGTTTAAAATATTTGTTGTGACAAAATACAAATGATTACAAAATCATATAAATAAAAGTCTAATTTAATTAATCATCAAGATTTAAAATATATATGTATACATATCATTCTAAATTAAACTATAAACCATATTGAATAAATAAGTATTTTAGTTTCAAAATTTACTTTGAATAATTTTTTT
>NC_027750.1:60462415-60478091 GCF_000695525.1 Brassica oleracea var. oleracea
ATTAAAAATACACATGATAAAAAAACATATGAGTAGAAAACATCATTTAAAAAAAAAATAGACATTAATATTAAAAATATACTATATATGTTAATATCATTTAAATTTAATTACATATCCTATCAAATTTTTTAAAAAAAATGCCTGGATTAATAAAATTGATTTATATGTTCGCACTAATTTAATTATATATGTAATAGTTACTGACTTTTAATTATTCAATATATATTTATTATTTCATAATATGTAAGAACATATAATACATAAAATAATTTTTATATATAATGTTTATCCTGCGCAAGGCGCGGATCTTAATCTAGTTGTTTATTATTTACTTTTTTTAATATTTTTCTGTTCTTCGTATGATGATCGGACCAAAGAATTAGCAACCCAAAAAAACGAATCTTCCTATGTATTAACCAAGAAGTCATTTTACTGATTTACGCTGACGTGTCCGCTCGTAGAAAAATTCTTCAATTAATTGTTATAATTTGATTGTTTGATGTTTTTCATTTTTCATTTATTTAATTAATGTTTTTTAAAAAAACTATTCATAGAATTACCTAATCTAATCTATGTTTCCAAACATATAATTAAGCATCTTAAATATAGATGAACTAACATAATTTGTTTATAGAAATAATTAAATATTTAGATTACGTTATATAAATTGATAAGATACATATAAATACATATGATAATATAGAAACAATTATAAAAACGGTTTTTACTATGTTTATAACATATGAATATGTTTGTTGTGTTCTTGGTATTTTTATATTTTTATGTATTTAATTTGATAAGATACATATAAATATGTTTGTTGTGTTCTTGGTATTTTTATATTCTTATGTATTTAAGTTTGATTTGTTTATCGAGATACATGTACTTTTTTGTGTTACTATATATGTGAACTAATTAGTTTTATGTATTTTTAAAATGTTAAGATAAATTTAGTAAGGAAGTTAAATAAAAATTACCATCTCTACAATTGTTAAAGTCACTCTGTTTCAAAACACATGAAGTTTTAGATTATGACACAAATATTAAGAAACTTGTTTTTTTTTAATCTAAAAAGTATCATTAAAGTATAAATTTAAAATTATTCAACCAATCACAAAACATACTACAAAATATGATTGGTTACACAGTTTTTGATAAAGTTTAAAAGTACATTGAAATATGAAAACATCATCTATTTTGAAACATCAAAAACTCCGTAAAACATCATCTATTTTGAAACGGATGGAGTATAATGTAAATTGAAAGTAAGAAAAAAATATTTAAAAATTAATAAGATGTATTTTTTATGCTATAATAAACTTTTAAAACGTACGATAATAAAATTGAATTTAAACAAAATTTATACAAATAAAAAACATTTTGTTTCATATAACATTGGATCTCACATTAATATTAAGTATATATTCCTAAAATAACGACATTTGGTTATTTAAAAATTGAAATATTATTTTTTCTTATTAGTTAATCAGATTTAATTAATATAGGTATGTTTTAATTTAATTTAAAATAAATTAAATCAATAATTATAAAAGATATGCAAACTATGTTTAGTTTTAATTAAAAATATTTGGTTGAATGAGTTAATGTTTGATAAAATACTGTGATGATCAGAGATAATTTAATGAAGAAATTGTTTGCTTAACCCATTTGAGTTTTATGTTAAACACTAAATTAAAAAAAAATGAGTGAGAAAGTGTGATTTGGAACAAATTATGAGAAAATTGCTTAAACTACCATTTTCCTAATACATATTTTTATGTTTACCTTAACCAAATTTATCCTTAGTTTTAAAGAGATAAATCCTACTATATATTAATTGAGAAGCCACTTAATTGACTTTTGATTATGTGTCTTTAATAGGTTAATTTAAAAAAAAAAATAGTTATAATTTGATTGGTTGTTAACACTTATTAATTATTATTTTAATCAGATCTAAAAATTAAAGGTAACTCTAGAACTAATTAATACAAATTACCAAATAACACAAATGATATTACACATAATGATTTATGGTAACTAATTGTAGAATTAGAGAAAAAATATATATGTTTTATCAATTTCTTTATTTTTATCAATTAGTTATATATAATTAAATAAAATACTTTAGCATTTTTTATAGAAATAAATTTAATGGTTATATATTATTATATAAAAGAATTATATTTGTAGGTAAGAAATTATTATAACTTTTATGTTTTAAAGTCCACACAAAACCGTTTATAAAAGATCTTTCATGATAAAAGCATCCGATCATTGTATTGGTCATATTGGAGTTACACAAAAAAACATACTCTTTTTTTTTTCTCTTGAGAGTTAAAGTATTTTTCGGTTGTTCATGTGTTAAACTAAAATATAAATTAATTCTACGACCAATTATCTGAAGTAATTATAATATTATTTTCAGTAAGAAAAAGATTTTTAATTAGTAAGGTTTATGTTTTTGAACTATTTTAAATTTCACATATCTTTTAAAAATAATTTTTGGTTATCCAAATATTTGAAATCAAAAATTTAAAAATCTAATTATTATTCAAAAATTATAACAGTGCAAAAATAATATATATTTGTTTATATAATATAATTACCTGCAAAATTGTGGACAAAACACGTAAGACTAATCTTCTGGGAAAGGTCCTCTAAATGTTCGCCACGTGTCCATCTAGTTCTGTGTGATCTCGATATTTCTGGCCTTTACATATCTTAAGGGAAAAATTGGATCATTAACAAAAAGATTAGGGGTCTATATGTAAATAATTTCCACACCCGCCGGCAGTTGCGCTATTTGTTCCTGAATCACCACCACCGTCTCTTTCTTCTTCTTCTTCTTCCTCATTTCTCTCAAACCTCGCGCTCCCTTCCTCCCCATTCTTCCTTCTTTCAAAACCTTAAGATCTAGCTAGGGTTTTTTTTTTTGTATTAGCTTCTCTCTCTTAGGGCTTTTTTCAAATTCTTCAATGGCGATCATCGGAGACGCGTTGCGTCAAGCGTTTATGCCGAAGCAGGAGTACGAGAGCCTCAGGGAGGAAGACAGAGCCTGGATTAAGCTCCAGAGGCCTGTGCTAACCTCGATCGTGGCTTTCCTTTGCTTCGTCATCTTCACTTGCACCGTCGTCAGCTTGAGAATCGTGTTCCCTTCGAATGTCCTGAGGAGGCCCTTCTGCAGCGACGTAAAGGTTCAGCCTTTGCCTGTGTATGGCAAGGCTCGCGACTCCGATCTGTTTCCTGGCGCTTTTTACTTGACGGATCAGGAGACTGTGGATTTTTACTGGATGGTTGTTTTCGTTCCGTCGACGATGGTCTTCCTTGTGTCGTCTGTTTATCTTGTTGCAGGTGAGCGTCTTTTTGTTTTGTATTTCAAGAGTCTGAGATTGCTATTGTGTGTTTCGCATTGGTTTTATTTCATCATGTGCAATGCTTATGGGAGATATCTCTTGATGTTTTTAGCAAATGGCTTGGTGGAACAGTGTTGGTTGATGTGTCCTCAAAACCTGAATGCTTGTTGTTCGGTTTTGAATTATGAAGACATGTGTTGTTGTTCTGTGTTGGCTCAGTTTTGTTGGGGTTTTAGTGGGTAAGCCTTTAGGAAAGTTGGTATACATTACTTTGGTAAATCCAGTTTATTCCTCTGCTAGATTCTTCCCTTATATATAGTAGAGAGAGAGAGAGAGAGAGGTTTACGGAAGCTAAGACGAGTGTTTGGCTATGCTTGATTTTTTTTCACATGGAAGCCCTTCTTAGTTCTAACTCTCTGAGTTTTTGAGGGTTCTTGCTTTTCAGTTGAATGATAAGAGTTTTATCAAAGTGAGCCAGCTTTGCTGACCACTAGAACATTGAAATTCTAGTCGCATCTATTATATCTGTTCATTCATTCCTTCAACAAGTAACTCTAACTGTCTAACCTCTCTACCATCTCTCCTTTGTGTTGTCTTTTGTTGATCTTTTCATAAATGTGTGGTATGTCTTCTTATTTTCTCGTTATTTTTGTTGTTGTACTGCAGGAATATTTGTGGCTTATTCCGTTCCTCACCGTCACTGGTTTCTAAAAGTCGTTGAAAATAACTACTGTGCTTCAAGAAGAGGTAAGCTCTCTTCTCTATCTCTCTCTTAAGATGTATACAGCCTTTCAATATATGTTTCATTCATTCGTGTAATAGATTCATTCCTTTTCAATACCATTGTCTGGTAAACTTTATGTGTATATATATAATCAATCCTGTTTCATCTACTATCAGTTATGATGTTTCCACCTTTGAGAACCTTGCCTTCAGAGCTTACCTCAGAGTTCAAATAGGTTATTGATCTTCTTTATCCTGTCTAATAAATTCACAGGTGGGGTTCGTTGCCTGTCAATTCTGAATGTTGTGTTTGCTATCATCTATTGTCTCCTCGCTATATTTCTCGGCTCAACCCTCCTGACACTAGGAAGCAGCTGTTCTATGCCATTGTTTTGGTGCTACGAAATATCTTCATGGGGTTTGGTAATCTTGTATGCTGGAACTGCTTTCTCCCTTAGAAGAAGAGCCGCTTTAACTATAGACGAAGGAGAGTTTGGTAACAGAAATCATCAGGGCTTGGAGATGCTTGAAGCCAATCCTTTGGTATTCACGCCAGAGGTTGAAAGACGAGTGAACGAGGGGTTTAAAGCATGGATGGGTCCATCTTTGTTATCATCTGATGAAGAAGAAGACGAACCCGAGTTTTACAACGAAGTTCCCAATGTCACAGCTCATACTCTCTCTAGCAGGCAAAGATCTTGAATATTGATTAGAAGAATATGAAGTATGACACTTTCTTAGACCTCCAAAGATGGGTTGCTTCAGAGTGTGCTCACCAAATTGTTGCCTCGGTTTATCTCATGTTTATGGACGGATCACGAGAAGATTGTAATCGGAAGATAAAATCAGAGCGGTTAGCAATGTCTTAGATGTAGATATTATTACATCGTCAAGAAGGGGCTTTGGTTCTGTCATTGACCAGTTGTTGGTCGCTTTTGATCGTGTTTACATCAGCTATTTCAGGAGGCTAGGCCAGCTTATTTGTGTTTTGAAACTCATTCATGGAAATTTAAAAGTTAATTTCTTGAGAAAAAGTATATTTTCACTATTTAATCAAATTGTAATCATGTCCAGAGTTGAAAAATCAACAATGTTACAAAAAGAAATCAAGAGAATGTTCATATATGGTATGGCCAAAAAAATCAAGAAGACGTACATATATTATGGCCAAAAAAATATTGAAGGCGAGAATGTTCCCTTCAGAGCTCTATGAACAAAAGCAGCCTTTTCTATCTGCAACTCTTTAGAAGGTAAGATGATGGGCTCTTGTAGCCGCGTGGAGAAGACGAGGATACCTTTGCTTTCCCCGGTGTCACGCAATCACTGAAGTCCAAGGCGCGACACTCCACCTACATTTCCATCCAGAGTTGGTTTAGACCAAGTCAACTGATAAACTCAAACTGCTATTCCTTATATCTCTACCAGTTCAAGATTCAATTTTCAACATTGAACTAGACTAAGAACAGAAGAAGAGGGTTGAAAGCTACCTGGGATCGGTTTTCCAGTTGATCGTGAGGCCAGAGCTGATTTTCTTTCCCTTGAATAGATCTGTTCATCTGTCTCTTCTTGATTATTGTTTCAGGTGTGTCATTACCCAAGACTTCCAAAGCATCTGCATATGCCGTAGCTGTGTGTTCACTCAAGTGCTTCATCAGTCCTATGGCATCATAACTTCTCTCTCCAGGACTCATAAAACACCCAATATCCTGAGAATAAAAGAGAAACAACAACGAACATTTGATCATCAGCTAGCGCTTCAGTCAAAGACAAGAAGCAGAATGTCCAGAAACTAGTTTCATTCATAGTTAGTATTTCCATCTCACATTACCTCAAATGTAATTTCCGGAGGCAGGTTTGGGCTTTGTGAGAACGAACCAAAGAGTAAAGGGGATTTCCATGGTGATGGGGTATCAAGGAGTTTTTTAAACGGAGTTCCATCAAATCTGTAAAACGAGTGGAACCAAGACAACTTAGAATAATACTTTCCAGCAAATGTATGAATATCAACAGAAAAATCAGGTATCAAACCCATACAGAGGAAAGGTAAAACTTACATGCTATAGTTTTCAATAATATCAAGACTGCTCTCTGCAGTGTTGGTGTTAATTTCCGCGAATGCTGATAAAGGAATAGAGTCTGTAGTGAATGGAAGTTCTGATGAGATTTCTCCAGTTGGAATAGTACCTACTGACTTTTCGTGTTGGTTCAATGGATCTTTTGCAACTGTATTCACTTCGTTATCTGGTCTAAATCCAGTTTTATCAGGAGAGCTCAGTTTCATCTCCACATCATTATGATAAACCAAACTTCTACGAGTTTCTTGGTCCTGATGCAGAGGAAAGCAACAGATTTAGATATTAAAGCCTTTAAGGTTAAATTATTGGATAAGTAGCACCAGGGGGTCAAACTATGAGCCTTGACAAAAACAGTCAAATAACTAGATGCACTGTGCTTGAACATTCCAACAAGAAGAGATTTCAATAAACTAGATTGATGTGTTAAGGCAACGAGAAGTTCACTAGCAGACAATGTATATCAAACAGTGCACGTTAAAAGTATGTAGAGTACAAATACGGACTTACAATTTTGGCTGAAGTCACTACTCCTGACTCCAAGGTCTCCTTTGGGTCCTCTTTGGCTTCAGAAGAGGAGGCACCTTTATTGTTGTCATCTCCATCATCAAGCATAACATCTAAGCGTGAAAAATCTTTAGCCAAGGAGGAAGCCTCAGCACTTTTAACCATTTTTCCTTTTCTCCTATCAAGCACAGGTGCCAGAAGGTCCCTATGCCGCTTCTTTAAGATGGAGGGTGCACCACTGAAACTTTTGCCAGCATCTTTAAGCATGACATCAGGGGTCTTATCATGACACGGTGAATCCCATAACCTTAACGGAGTTGTACAACTCATCGAAGAAATCATCAACTGGCGGATACCAAAGGGACTGTACTCTTGCCGTAAGTCACTACTTGATGGTGCAAGATCACAGCTGAAGAAAGGAATATCTGCACTCGGAAAACGTGGAGGTTCATAGCAAAGAGTTCCTTTGTCTTTTTCAGTTGGCTTATCGTCAATAGGAAAATGAATCTTCTTCACTCTAGCAGGAGAAGAAAAATTATTCAGAGGCACTAGCTTCAAAGAATCCTTGGGAATATATGATAGATCCTGCTGTTCTGGGATACCATCATTATCATCAATGCCATGGGAAGTTACAAGTCCATCAGCGTCGATGAAACCATCATTTGTATCAGTTTTACGTTCTAATGCAGTAGCTCCAAGAAGGTGACAACCTTGAATAGTATCATTAGAATCATTGCGGAGTAGAAGTGAGTCCTTCATATCAGAATATAACAAAGGAACACTACTTTGACCCGCCCGTCCCTCAGAATTTGAAGGATGCCAGGACAAAGCTGGAATGTTTCCAATTTCATTAGCATGAGATCTGTTGGCTTTTTGAGGCTCAACCATGTTCTGACCTTGCTCACCAAAAGATGTATCGCTATCTTTCATGTTATTTGGGAAAAGAACCATACAGCACTCCTCGTCCGTGATCAAAGTTTGAGGTTGTGGATGAATATCTGTGTCCGAGTTCGGCGACGAAGGTTGATCACTTAATCTGACTGAATTTTGAAGATCTTGGCATGCTTCATTTCTTCCTTCTCCGTGCATGTTATGGGTCAATAACTGAGGACAGTCACCCTGCAAGTGATCCTCTGTAGCTGTGGTAGTTCTAACCTCAGTTTGATTCTGATACTTCTTTGAGGATTCTGCATGAGATGGAGAGTTTGAGATTTGCTGCTCTTTTCCTGAAGGCAATTCAGGAATGTGGAATTCTTCATCTGTAGGTTTAACCTCATCTAGTAAATCATTGGTCGTCTGTGAACAACTGAAAACAGTTGAAGCTTGGCTGCATTCTGATTCTTCCGCATCAGCCCCTGGCGTGAATTTACCTTCATCTCCACTGCTGGGCGTCCACGAGGAAGATGAAGCGATGGATCTGTTCTGAAGGGCAATGAGTGGCGAGCTTTGAAACTGATCTAAAAGTCCTGATGCGTAGTAGGAATCCAACTTCTTCTTAACTGAGCTGTTCCAGTGATTTTTTATTGAGTTGTCCGACCTATGGAAACATAAAAACAAATAAGAAAATAATCAGAGAAGGAAGGCTAGACCATAATCATCACCAGAATAAGCATAACAGACCACAGAATTTTTAGGACACAGTTTACAAAAATTATATCATATTTACCTTCCTGGCAAAAATTTCATTAGATCTGCCCATTTATTCCCATAGATTTGATGTGCACGAATAAGAGTAAGTTCCTCTTCCTGGGTCCATGCATTTTTATTGATGGCAGGGTTAAGATGGTTATGCCACCTACATTAACCACAATATTGTTTATGTATATCCAAGCATAACTTATAGAAAGAAATGTGGTAAAAAATGTCACTTCATTGGCAAAAGAAGTGTGCATACCTTTCCCTACACTGCTTGCCTATGCGCCCAGGTAAATGCTGACAAATAGTAGACCATTTCGTTGGCCCATATTTTTCTACCAGAGCAATTATTGTGTTATCCTCCTTTGAAAAAAAAAAAAGATGTCATGAAACAAATTACATAGATTAAACATGTACGACAATGGAAACGCTTGAACAAAGCCGAGTGAAGCATATAAAGCAATTCAACATAGTTAGAAAATCACCTCTTTTGACCACGGCCCTTTCACAAGATCAGGGTTCAAGACCTTTTGCCATCTATGAAGACACTGGACATCAGTGCGATCCTTAAAACACTCAGCTGAGAAGGTGAAACAAATAAAATCACACACTGCTTTCACCAGGCTACAAATAAACGAGACAGCTAAAAATAGAGTATTGTTAATTTGTTATGATCTTTAAAAAAATTGGAAAACTAAACTAGGACAAGAATGGAATCAGAACTTACCAATCTTCTTCCAGTTCTTTCCTTGAAAACGCTCAACAGCCTTGCACAAGACTTGGTCCTGTTCCAGGAAAACAGATTTAATCAAACAGAAAATTTCATAGAGACAAATCTTCAGAACAGTTACACACCAAGGATAGCTAATGAAACCACCAACTGCACATCAACAGTTGAAGCACGCAAGAAGCAAAGAAAAGAAAGACAAAAAGGAACACACCTCTTCGGGAGTCCATTGCCCTTTGGTGGATCGTCTTGCAGGGCCACATGTCCTCCTATGAAAATGAAAGTGTTTTTAACACATGACAAAGAGGTTGCAACAATTAACCTGAGAAGAAAAGAAGTGAGAAGCATACCCGTGACTCCCTTTCTGAGTACCATCTTGTGGAAGATTGGTGGGGGCTTTCATCTTGGCAAGAGAAGCAAAGTCGGTGCCTTTCGGATCGTAATAAGCCTACCACAACAATCTGATACCAAAAATTAAAACTTTAAACTTACAACGTTACTCGGAATAACAAATTAGTACTCAGCAAAAGAGTTTTAACATTCCCAGAAACTAAAAAGGAAAAAAAAGCTTCGAATCGAAATGGCAGTGTGGTTTTGAGAGAAGCTTGAAAGAGTAGATTTTTGATCCTTCTTTTGGTTCCAAAAAAAATTCAAAATAAGACCTTAAAGAAGAAGAAGACACGGTGGTCGTATGGATCAATCCAGAATACGGGGGAGCGTATGTAAGGCTCACAGAAGCAGATCCACTACAAGACGAGAGAGAGAGAGAGAGAGAGAGGTATTCAAACATGGAGAGGCGGAAATGGAAGTGAGATCAAACGAAAGGGAAAGATGATCTCAGCCGTTCAACGTCTCCCATAAAAGTTCCTTTCCTACGCCTATATATATAATTATTTTATACGTTTTCTTAATTTTCTGCTTTTTTTTTTTTTCTTTCGAGATTCTTCATCGTTTTTCCCTTTTTATTTAATTAACGCTACTAACAAACAGCTAACAACATTCAAATAAGCTTTAGGCATTCATTAGCATTATACTTCTTTCTCTTTTTCAATTCAGAGAACAATTAAAATGGGAGAACTTGTTTTGTGGACAAAGTCAAACGAATGGACTACATGAAATAAATCAAAATGTATTTAGCTTTTCAAAACTAATTTAAACATTTCAAGTAATCAGTGAGTTAATGTCTTGTACTATTAGAATACTTTCTGTAATTAACAATAGTTTGTCCCTCACTTTCTTAATAACTTTAGAGAATCTTTCCAAAAAATCAAAAGATAATAAAGGTTAAAGAAAGTTGTGCATAATAATCAAAGAGTAAGTAAACAAGAATTCTTTCCAAAGATATTTAAACGAAACCAGATGTGGATTTTATGCAAAACTTTGCCAAATATAGCAACTACTACTACAAAATTTGCTGCTTGGTTTCTAGTCATAGCATATCGCCAGCAAGTCACAAGTAGATAATAAAGGTTTCGTCGGCGAGGTTGTATACTTAGATAAAGTCGCAACCACAAAATATATATTAAAAGGCAGAAACAAGTCAAGTCACTAGCTACAAAGAGAGACTAGAAAGAGTGTCGTCAACCATCATGCTTCCACCTTCTGAGCTTTGTTCCAGCGACCACCCGGTGAATCACATCCCCTCTTTCTCCCGAATCTCCCTCCTCCTCCTCGTTTTCCTCCCCTGCACACACACACAACCCACAACTTTTAAGCAAACCAAAACCAAACCAAAACGCAACTGAACTGGATAAGGTTTCAGTTTAACGGTTTTTATCCAAACAAAGTAAATATATTCAAATACCAAAACATGTACCCACCTTCCTCCACGGCCACCCTTGTCTTTGCTGCGAAGGAGACCCCAGTACTCCTTTTCAGCTTCGCCTGCCACCAAAAAATATACACATTTTAATTCAAGCAGCACAAGTATAGCTACAAGTAATAGGAAAGTGAAAGAGCAGAACAAGTATCAGTTAAAGATAAGATGAAAGTTGAGAAAGTGTTTTATTACCGGTAAGAGGTTCTAGGACAGCTATGAAATTCTTCACGGATAGTCCACCTTCTTTAGCCAATACTGCTGCTGCACGGGCTTTCTGGGATGCTTCTGGTTCATCAAACCTAAGGTAACCCGTTTCTGCTCCCATTTTGAAGTCCACAAACTTCACAGTGAAAAACAAACAATTTGAGTAATAAAACCAAAATGCTAACAAGAACAGAAAATCTATATTAGCAGGATACAAAGGAGAATGTACAACCAATGATTATTCAAATAGGATGTTATGTACCTTGACATCACCGAATTTTCCAAACACGGCCTTAAGATCTTCACGCAATACAACTTCTTTATTATCTTTATGGGTAGCTAGAGCACCCTTTTCTTCTCTCTCTCCATTCTTAGTTGGAGAGTCTGGAGACTCCTCTTCATCTTCACCCTCTGTTCCTTGTCCCTGAACCTGATCAGTGTTTTCTGTATCCGCAGGCTTTGATTCATTTTCATCCATTATCTTAGCAGTTGGCTCTTCAGAACTCTTCTCTTCTGTGGTACCTTCTTCATCTGAGCGCTTTAGAGTGAATGAAATGATCAAACCTTTAGGATAACTACAATATTTAAAAAAAAAAACAGTCATAGTCAGTTCAAGAGCATTAATAGCAACAAAAGACAAGAAAATTTATAGCAGTACTGAAATTCTTACTTTGCCTCATAATCAGAACTGCTCTTATGATCAGAGCCGTTCTTCTGATTTGCAGAACCCTTTTGAGGACGGTAGTCAGCAAACTTCTCTTCATCTTTCTCCCTTTCATCATCAAACTCTTTCCTGAAATAAAATATCATCGTTTAAGTAAACGCATCCAAACAGTATGAAACGAGAAGAAGAGTAAGTAAACAGGATTTTACTTTGGTTTCATGTCCAAGTCAAGACCAGCAAAGACCAACTTTTGCTTGATAACATTCTGGGCATCCTCTTCTGTAGGGAACTCTACCAAGACAACGCCACAAAACACTCTCGTCTCTGCAACATGGCGAGGCAGCCTCACACTATTAACCTACAAAAGAACACACATACATATATCAACAATTGTATGAAAAAAATCTGACTATTAGTATTTTTCTCCAAATTTTTATAAATCAGTAGTGGATAGTGAATTTACCTTTCCATACTGACTGAAAAAAGCTTCCACGTCATCCCTTTTAACATCAAAGGAGAAAGGTGAAGCAGCAACAGTCCTAGCATTAAGTTGTTCAATCAAATCCCCTAGCTTCAACATCTCTGTACTCCTACCAACCTTTTGCCCTGTGTAACCAAAACCGAAAACAATGGTGGATCAATACAATGTTTAAAGATACTTCTCCAAACTGGGCATAATCATGTAAACAAGGGGTATATAAAAGACAGGTCTCGATGCAGCTAACACTTCTAAATATGAAAAAGATGTCACCACCTCGTTTGAATCAGTAGTTATCATAAGCTTAACCAATCGAAATTTGATTATACCATGCGTTTATAAGGTCAATAAAACTGTTCAAGACATATTTCTCCAAAGTGGGCATAGTCATGTTAACAAGCCTTGTGAGTTCGGAATATAAGAGACATGTCTCAACTAACACTTCACCACCTAGTTTGAATCAGTAGATGCACTTATATGATTAAAAAAAAAAAAGAGAGGAAACTTTTACCATCTTCAGAAACCTTGAGAGCCTTAGAGGTACGAAGAGTATCAGCAACAGCTTTGATGGTATCTTCAGGAATCTCATCTCCTTTGGAATCACCCAACTTCAAGTATCCTCTCATCTTACTGAATGAACATATCAACGCCAAACTAACCACTGTTCTCCAAATCCAAACATTACAAGAATCAAATCATCACTTAGCATAAAATCACCAATAAAGCGATTGAACTGTTTGAAAGTTAGAAACTTTTACATCCATCTTCACTCTGTGTAACTGTCTTCTTCAAGAAATCATCAATGGGAAGGTTACTATCACTGAAGTAGAACTCCACCTAAAGAATCGAATATCGATATTAAAAAAAAAAAAAAACTGATTGAAGCCATAGAGAAATAGAAGAGGAGAGGTTTGAACCTGACGGAGAACAGTTTTGGCAGTTTCTTCTGTGAGACAAGGGATCGACATTGTTGTTAACTGGTACGTTCGAGAGGCAGAGGAGAAGGAAAAGAGAGAGAGTACTAGGTTTAGTCCGCGACAGCTTCGGTAGTCAAATTACGGTTTTATATATTTACTTTAGTTTCTGCTTTTGATCCTTTATTTTCAACTTTATATTCGCGATACCTAGAAGTTTATTATCTATCTGATTTACTCCCACCATGCTTTACAATCACAAAATTTACCTACAGAGTCATAATGCAGTGAGTATAGAACGCCCCACAGACGAGGAAAGGCCAACATCATAGCTAGGAAATTTTGCTTCCTTGGGTTTATCGGTTTTACAATGAGACACAAACGTGTCTCTTCCTTGCTTCAATGTAGTTCATGTCAATAATTACATACATATTTCTTACCTACTTTTTGTTGTATATTTTAAATCTCATATCTATCATACAATAACTAAAAGCTGAATATCCTCAACGGAGAGGTCCTCACGTCGACAGATAAAATCGACCAATGGGATTTGTTCGTTTGTCCACGTCAAACAAACTTGGGCTGATCTTGGGCTTCTATTTTTTAATTGATTCGTTCAAAATAAAAGAAAGCCCAACCTCGTGTGTAGCCCAATATCAGCCTCCTCTCAGCGCTTCGCTTGCCAACCCTAAAACGGTGCGGCGATTATTCTCTTTGACGACTCTTCTCTTCGTCGTTTCTCCTTTCTCCACGGATCGATCAATCGGCACCGTATTCATGAGTGTGCAATGAATCCTCTGGATAACTCATTAATATGTTCTTTCGCCTATCCCCTTTCCGATTTCTATATAACCTTCGAATTTTCTCCAGATTAGTTACACACACAAATATCTCAAACCATGAATTCCAACAGCCAAACACCTATTTCCGGCGATGTTCCCGCGACAAAACCAAACGGAAAAGACGTTGTCTCCTCCGCCGAGCCGGTCAAACGAGGCGGTCAAGCCGGAGTCTCTCTCGCTACAGCTGCCTCCGGCGATTCGAAGTCCAAGAAGCAAAACGGCAAAGCCGTTGTCTCCTCCGCTGATCCTGCCAAATGTGCCGGCCAACCCGAAGATTCTCTCCCTACAGCTATCTCCGGCGATTCGAAGTCCAAGAAACCAAACGACAAGGTCGTTGTCTCCTCCGCCGATCCGGTCAAACGAGCTCGTCAACACGGAGTCTCTCTCGCTATCGCTGTCACTGACGTTCCAAATTCCAAGAAACTAAACGGCAAAGCTGTCGTCTCCGCCTCAGACGAAATATTGTTCTTCAAAGATGTCAAGTTCGGACCACAAGAAGGCGAGCTAAGGTTTCGTCTGATACATTTTTGGGAGGCTCGGACCACACTCACGAAGGTCCTTTTTGGTCTTGAAATGCTTCTGATTGACGAACATGTATAATCCGACATTTATGATTTTGTATTGGTATTGCTTGTTCGATCAAATACTACCATTCGTTGCTTTTGTTTTTTGTTATCATCAGGGTACTGTGATCCAAGGGTTCATCTCACCAAACAGGATCGAGACCTATTTGCCTCATATGTTCGCTGGTTCCGTCTACTGGCTTAATAACTTTTATGGATCTAAAAGCAAGAGTGTGTACCGAGTTGCTGAGCCAGACGTGACCATTGCTTTCACATGGAATTGTGTGCTCTCCGTTCTCGAGAACAGTCCGGTTCCGTTTCCTGAAGACCGGTTCTGATTCTATGGTTACGAGGAGTTTGAAGCGGCCTGTGATCTCAGGGGAGATCGTTATGGTAAGCTTCTCTCGGAATTGGCCGGTTTATTACTTGATTGGTCTGGAATACGGGGTCCCTTAGTCGTCTAGGTATAGGTTTGTTAGTATGATATACAGTAATAAGTATTGTTTTATCTTATTGCAGATTATTGTTGGGGTCAAAATCGGTCACGTCGGAATCAATGTCTGAAAGTCCGTAAAAATCGGCAAGAAAGTTTTTACGAAAATAAATCTTAGAAAAAGATTTATTTTTTACGAAGAATCTTGCGGAGAAAACACATTCACGAAAAATCGGAGAAAGACGCGAACAAGGTTGCCGCGTAGCAACCAGCGCAAAAGCTGGTCGCTACGTAGCGACCGAGCTCTCCCCAAGCTCGGTTGCTACGTAGCGACCGAGCACGTACACGGCTCGGTCGCTCGCCCTGTACCTGAAGCTTGGTCGCTATGTAGCGACCGAGCATGTACACGGCTCGGTCGCTACGTAGCGACCGAACACGCACACGACTCAGTAGCTACGTAGCGACCGTGCTTTCTTAAAGATCGATACGACACGAATCCATGCATTCTCGTCTACTCTTTAATGCTATCTCCCGAAGACCGTAGCCAACCCATTTCATGTTTCTCGTCATTTGAAGTCATCGTACGCGGCTCGGTCGTTACGTAGCGACCGAGCACGTACGTGGCTCGGTCGTTACGTAGCGACCGAACTCTCCCAGAACGTCGACACAACACGAATCCAAGCATTCTTGTATACTCTTTAATGCTATCTCCCGAAGACCGTAACCAACCCATTTCATG
>NC_027750.1:60478304-60481113 GCF_000695525.1 Brassica oleracea var. oleracea
GACCTAGGAGTGAGTATATAAGGAGTCCTAGGGCGTGAGGCACGGGGACAACTTTTTAGACTGAGAACTCTCGGCACTTAGAAACTCTGAGGCATTATTCTCGACATGCTCTGTTTCCATGACTGGCACCCGATTACCAGACGAACGTGCACAAGCAGTTCGATCTCTTGGTTCACTCTTGGATTACGTTCGGCTTGATTCTCGAAAGGGGTACGTAGGCAGCCTTTCATAAGGTTCAGTTCGAAATCTATCAAAAACCTTTTATGTATTTTCTTCGTCTTTTGTTATCGAGCTGCGAGTCAACTAGGTTTGAGCTTTTAGGCCGCTAGAACTAGGTAACTCGCTGACAGCCTTTGCGGCCAAAGCTTTTATGATCTCTTGTAATGATCGCAACGCTCTCACGCGGACTCGAAATAAGATCTACTGTTTTCTCTAAACTCGTCTGTTATCTTTTCATGATTTCCGCATATATTTGGTCACTTGCCGTTGGCTCTCGCAGAGATCCGGGACCTCTGGTAAATTAGGGTTTTCCTAGTTTCCTAATTTAAACGTAAATCGACAGTGCAAAGTTCGGTTCCCACAATTATGTCGGTCACGTGAAACTGGTGAATGAGAAGGCCTTGACTGACAGTCTTGTGCTTGATGAAGTCGAGATAGCTTCTTCAAGAAGAATTTTGGTCCATGTCCAGACACGAGTGAGTTCTCTCTAGTGTTTATGCTATATATGCGTATACGTGTTTTGCTTACCACATGAGTTTGGTTTTATGCAGTGGTCCTGTCATGAAGCTGTACATATGGGACAAGGCCGCTGCAGTCTTCTGTGAGAAGTTTAAAGCACTTGGAAAACCTCCAACTGTTATTGATCATATTGGTCATATTGCAGGTGCCTTATCTCTGTCATCTCTATCATCCTCGCGTGTGTTTTTTGATATGGATGTTCAAGCAACCAGAGAATGTCTGGCTTGGTATGTGTTCTTTATTGATTTGGAACGTCTATTTCAGTCCACCAAGCATTTTACTTTTTAAAAAATTTTGTTTCCGAACATTTTCTCAGGTTTGAATCGAACACGGAAGTTGCCAATAGGGTGAATGCTGAGATTGTCACCAAAGCTGAGACGGCTACTATAGGGGAATTGTTATCTTACATGAAGCAGGAAGGGGCAAAGGTACATTAATTCATTCTTTCGTCCATACGTTGCGCTGGCTTTAGTTATTTAGTATATTCTCTGATGTAATTTGCAGGTCGCTTGGTTCGAGTGCACATCCACTATTGATGATATTGTGTGTGACTCGGCGTGGTATTATATTGCTTGTGGTGGGTGCAAGACTAAAGCAACCAAAGGGCCTACCACGCTTATGTGTAAGAAGTGTGGAAAGACTGAGATTGTCGGCGCTGCGGAGTAAGATTTGTATTCATAGTTTTTTTTTTTTGGTGTCAGATACACTTTCAGCATCCATTATTAATGTTCTTGTATCATAGGTATCTCACGAAGCTCTCTGTCTATGACAACAATGATCACGCTAGCTTTGTGCTTCTCGGCGATGCTGGGCGTGAGTTGACTGGGATGAAAGCCTCAGAATTGGTTGAGAGCTACTTTGAGGTAATTACATACCGATCCGCCATTCAGGGTTAGATTGTGTTCTAACACATGTTTGAATTTGTATTAGGCCAATGAAAGCGTCGGAGATGATCATGTAGTCCCGGTGCCACCGTCTCTGACTGATTCCATTGGACAGACTCGCACATTCGTTATCAAGGTATCAAAACACAACCTGGATGGCAAGACCCAGTCTTTGACTGTCACCAAAGTTCTCCCTCTAAAAGTTCCAGCACTTGAAGGCAACATAGATGAGGACGTGGAAGAGGAGCCTGCTGATGAGAAGGATGGAGCTGCAGATGGGACTGTGAAAAGGAACTCTGATGGGATCGAGTCTGGAGAGACCAAGCGTGCCAAATGTGGCTAATAAATTTTGAGTACTGTTTCTTTGTTTTCATAAAGACTATGCTTCGTTTTTTCATCTTTAGACTTTGCTTTTGTGTCATTTGAACAATCTTGGTGTTTAATAAAGACTATGTTTTGTTTTCTCACTACAACAAATATGTACATTCTTAGCTCACGAAAAACGCTATAATAGGACTTTCATAAATACACATACCAGAACCAAAACCAAAATCTAAACCTAATTTTACAAAACTAAAACTAATTCCTCCATGCCCTCAGCATCGACTCCTTTCTTCAAGTACTGGCTGAAGTGAGTCTGAAACTTCTCTGGCTGATCTTCATTCAACATCTTCATGTAGTTTGAGACATGACCATCGTAGATGTAGTTCATGTGGATTTCAGTATCAAGTTGTTTGTTCTCCTTCTAGTACCTTCAACAAGAAACACAATCCAATCAAAGCTTTAGCAGCCAGGTACACGTTGAACCAAAGAGTTAAGACCAATCTCCCTCAAACATGTTTGAACCGAAAATGGTGTGTTTGTCGGATTCATACAATGAAGAATTTAAAAAATAGATTTCTTAGATTCTTGAGGCTAAATAGAAATCAACATAGAAATCAAATGGAGAAAGAACATCAAAAAGAATTTATTGATTAAAGATTATATTACATGTATGATTACAAGTGTAAATAAATCTAAGAATCAATAAGCTCTTTGTATGAAGTGTTTAATGTGTCAAAATGGGAGAAGAGAGATCCCTTGCTCAAGAGAGATATCTCTTTATTTATACAAATATATGTCTAGGGTTTTCTAGCCAAATGGGCCTAGTACATTGTCTAATGGGCCTTGAGGGAGGATGTAAATCC
>NC_027750.1:60481131-60489846 GCF_000695525.1 Brassica oleracea var. oleracea
AGTTTATTTCGAACTTGTGCCTAGTAAGAAGCAAATTTGCTTTAAACTCGTGCTTAGCGAAAGACGAGTTTACTTGACTCATGCTGAGACAGAGGCGAGTTTACTGAGAGCTCGTGCCTAGTGGAAGGAGAGCTTCTGTAAACTCATGCCTAGCCAAAGATGAGTTTTTGTAAACTCGTGTCTAACAATAAGCGAGTCGATCGCAAACTCGTGCCTAATAAAAAGCAAGTTCAATTTAAACTTGTGCCTAAAATACACGTTTACCAAACTATTGCTGACCTGAAGTCCCGTGTTGGGATCAAGCTCTCTTTCGTCGGGGAGATCACAAGGAGGCTCGTTTATCTGTGGTTCATGCCTATGGATGAGTTGCAATCTCCACTTCTCGAAAATGTTGCAATCTCCACTTCTTGAAATGACGAAGAAGAAACGTAAACCGTTGACCGTTAGAGCTCAAGTCGGTAAGAACAGGTCTTTGGTGGAGCTTGGGAGTGTTACTGTCTGCTTCTTGATTGGAGAGATCATAAGTATCACGTCTCGAGCCTCCGGGCGTCTCTTGTGATGAGGTTGACTCGTCATGTGTAGATGGAATGGTGGAGTCGTCTCGTTGATCCACATGTTGCCGTGACTAGTGCAGTCGGCATGTAAGATGTTTGCGAGATCAAGTCTCTGAGCTCCGACGAGAACGAGATGCATAGACGTGAGAACGGTTTCAGTAATATGTGAACCTGGCTTCTTGTTGACGAAGACGTGAAGGCATGACGACATGTATGCTTCTTGGCTGCAGAGATCATATATATGCCGAGATGGCTTTATCTCGAGCTTCTGTACGTCTTTGTGGCGAGGTAGCTGGTTCACAATGACCTCCCGAGGCTTGTGCAAAACTTGTTTTGAGCTTCTGGACGTCTATGAGCTTTGACGTGCACAAAGCTCTCGTTCTTCACAGCTAGCAATAAGTCCTTCAAGCATATATTCTTTTACATGCTGAACAGGCTCACTAGAAATGGGAATCATTTGCTGTAGCTGAGAGATCAGCCATCGCCATGTTGCAGTTCCCAAGAGAGGATAGATTACGTGACCAGTGTATTCATCGCTTCTGACGAATCGACAAAGCCATTGCTGGATAAGGACAGAAACAGAAGAGGCTTCATGTTCTTGAAAGCTTCAAGGATGTTGCCGGTGAACTTGTTTTGGCCAAACTCAAGATCTCCTTCTTGGAGCAATGGCCAAGAGAATCAGGAAATGGCTCAGAGAAGAGATTATTGGCGAGATCAAAAGCCCGGTGAAGTTGAGATCAACATATCCGGTCAGCAAACTTGGCACAAGCCGAGAACTTGAAGCTGCTGCAACTTGGAGATGAAGCTTGGACCGTGATTGCCGAGGAACCTGAACTAGAGCAAGTAAAACACGAGACTTTGAATTTGCGCTTCAAAGCGTGACTTGAAGACTTTGTTTTGCTCTCCATTCTGATTTTTTCTTTTTGGCTCAACGATTGTGATTGACACTGGTTCATCAAAAGCACAACCGTGGTTAGATCAAACTAAATCAAAAGAAAAAGAGAACAAGTTTTGTCTAAATACTAAGCAAGTGGTGAAGCCCCTTTTTTTTGTTTTCTTTACTTAAGCTCATGAATTGTAATATTGCATAAGTAATTTATTAATTACTAAGCAGTATGCACATGTTGCAAGTAATAACGTCGTGCTAGTTACTGATAAAGTTATAAACACTTATCTTTGAAGATGAGTTGCTGTGAAACCAGCTGTTGGCATGATCGGCTCTTTGAGGTGAGCCCGGTGTTGTGGTCGTGTCTCTTGGGAGAGCTTTCTTGAAGTAGAATCAAGAAGTTGATGCCATAACTCCACTGCAGTTCACTTCAGTCTTTGATCTCTTTGGATACTGATTCTGTTGAAGCAACGCCTCTTGATGGCTATCACACCAACCACAATGGCTGCAGCGGCGCTTACGGCTATCAAGGAAGAGATACTAAGGAGTATTCTTTCATGACCCCGTTGGAGAGCTGGTAGTCGGCAAGGCAATGACGGGTTGAATCTGAACTGAGTTTAAGGCGTCTCGTTTCCATCCGAGTGATGATCAGAAGCTAAGCTCGTTGGTGGAGGTCTCGCCATGACAAAGAACAGAGCTCATGTCGTAAACAGCATCCTCAGAAGCAATTTGGAGATCATCGCTTGATTCTATCGCTTCCATTCCAGCCAACGGTAAGGCTTTAACCTCCTTCTGAAGTTTGGTGATATCTTTGAAACGCGAGGCAAGGAACTGCTTGGCTCCATCAGTTAGAGGCTGCACTGCTTCAGCCATTAAGACGCTGGAGAGAGCTCCACGATCATCATCCCGTTCATCACTGCATCACCAGTGATTCAAAGATCTCAGGTTTGATGGCGAGGCAAAGGCTGAAACAGCTTTCTCTTCATGTGCCTGAGCAATTCGTTTCACATAACCTGTAACTGAGCCTTGCACTTTGCAGAAACCTGAATCTCCTCTAACGCAAGCTGAGTTTAAAGCAGATAAGCATGAAGCTTCTCTTGTTCACACACTGGTGCCTTCTCTTCTGGTAACCGTAACACGGAACAAGTCAACAAAGAGAAGCAAAAGGATGAGAGTTGGGCTTCTGCTCCTTTGGGTGGAGGACTAAGCTTCTGCTCATTTGGTGGAGGATTGGGCTTGTGGGCCCAACACATGCTTGACCGGAGTTTACGATGAACCAAAGCAAAATCACGACTGCTTCGATGAACCGAGAACGCCGAGATCACACCTGATAGAGCCTGAAAGGTCGCGTCTCCCTTTCCCTTTGACGAGAAGCTCGATGCCTTTGAAGAATGGAGAGCTCAAGCTCGATGCTCTCTCCCGACGAGCTTTTCTTGGATATAAAGCTCGTACCTTTAAAGCTCTGGTCAGGAGATGAGGGACTCTTTTGGAACACACACAGAAGCGGCGGCTCTGGGTCGTCACTTTTGCGCAGATGCGGACGAGATGTTGTCACTTTCACCGGCGGATCCCGGAAGCATCACCGGCGGATCGAGACATCGTCTTCACCGGCGGATCGAGACGGAGCTTCGCCGGCGGATCGAGACGGGAACTTCATCGGCACGTCTATGAGGATCGAAACTACAAGCTCTACGGGGATCTTTGGTGGGTACGTCCAAAGCAAAGCTTTGTGGTTGGTGAAGAAAGCTTCGATCTTTGACCGGTCAGTCTCCTCTCCTCCGTAGAACCAAAGCATCTCCTCTCCTCCGTAGAACCAAAGCCGTGTCTTGGTGAAAGAAACAAGACGCATTGTTGTTTCATATTTTTTTTTTTTTTTTAAGATGAAAATAGATCTAGATCTAAGATTTTTCCAAGTTTGATATGCTACGAAGATAGTTCTCTTTGGACCTCTCCTTCTAGCGCCAACTGTTTGAACCGAAAATGGTGTGTTTGTCGGATTTATACAATGAAGAATTTAAAAAATAAATTTCTTAGATTCTTGAGGCTAAAGAGAAATCAACATAGAAATCAAATGGAGAAAGAACATCAAAAATAATTTATTGATTAAAGATTATATTATATGTATGATTACAAGTGTAAATAAATCTAAGAATCAATAAGCTCTTTGTATGAAGTGTTTAATGTGTCAAAATGGGAGAAGAGAGATCCCTTGCTCAAGAGAGATATCTCTTTATTTATACAAATATATGTCTAGGGTTTTCTAGCCAAATGGGCCTAGTACATTGTCTAATGGGCCTTGAGGGAGGATGTAAATCCACCCCCAACAAAACACTTATCCACTAACAAGGAAACATAAACTCACTTAGAGAGTCCTGAGACAACCGTTGGCCTGTCACGTTGGATCATATCACCATGACCTAACTGACCTTTCTGAAACACATCAAAAGTTTATATAAGTAAACAAGGGAGTGCAAACAAGAAGGAAAACGAAACCAGAGCATTACCTCGTCGCGTCCCCAGGTGTAGCAACTACCTTCAACATCCAACGCCACACAATGACACCTAACTATAAACACATTCACACTGATAAAAATTCAATCTTTTGTACCACATACAGTAAAAAAGGTAACAACTTTCTTTTTTAACCAAAGATCGAAAAGAGAGAAACGATAGATTACCGAAACATGCATAGGTCGCCTACGAAAACATTAAAACAAATTGATAAAGTCATAATCAAACAAGAAGATCCACGAAGAAATCCAGATTCGTAAGGGAAAGACCTAGAGAGATTCGTTGACGAACTCCATAACTCGAATCTCCTCATTTTTCTTCCCTCTCTTCGATTCAACAAGGACGCTCTTTGTTTCCTAACGGAGTGTTAGTGGTGACGAGCTCCCCCGTTCCAAGAAGTGGAGAAGGAGATAGAGAGATTATCAAAAGCAAATCTTTCTAGTTGAATTAATTTGGAGAAGAAAAAAAAAGAAAACATAGTCCGTTGGATTAATTTTGATCTGACGGTCTAGGATCAAGTTAACGCTGATCCACACCAAAAGCAAATCAACCAATTACAAAAAAGGATGAGAATAGATGGAAGAATGATTCTGGGCCTTTGATCCAAAATAAATCAATGGCTCAAAAATAATAATACAAATTGATTTATTTATTTATTTATAGTTATTATAAAAATTATCTAAACTTTAAAAATTTGATATCATAATTTAAATTTTTAAAAATCTAAATTTTGTATATGAATTTTGTGATTGTGTGATTGAGTAAAATATTAAAATAATAATATTTTAATAAGAATGTTTCTTTTTTTATATATTTTTGTTGTTTATTATTTTGTGGTTTAACTTTATTTTGTAAATGTATAATTTTAAATGTTATATATAGTTTGGATTAGTATATTTATCTTATAGAATTATAATTTATTTAAAATTTAAGATTTGATGTATTATGATATATGTTAATATGAGGTATGTGGTTTAGGGTTAAGGGTTAAGAGTTAGAATTAATTATATGATTTGAGTTTTAGAATATATTTGGAGTTTAAGTTCGAAATTTATAATATAAGTTTGAAAGGATTAGATTTATAATTTTGTATGTAGAGTGTAAGTTTGGGATTTAAGGATTTGGGTGTATATTTAAGATTTAGTGTTTGAGGTTATATGGTTATTAGTAATGTTTATTATTTCAAAAAGCTAAAGAAAAAAGTAAAAGTATAAACTTATATTTTTGTTTTAAATTTTAGAGTTTGTGGTTTAGGTTTGAAATACTATATGCCTTTTCATTAACAATCCAAAAATTACAACGTTATTACATGAGCACATGAACTCCAAAAGAGAACATGTAACCATCAAACCTAGTGATAAACAAAATCAGAGAACGAGTTAGGCCAACTTAATACTAGTAAAAACTCTGCATCGAAACGTGTTTGGATGAGATACTGAGATTTGATACATAATAAGCCAAAAATAAACATTTCAACAAATATATATTTGATATGTTACATCTGTTAATCATACAATTTTTTGAAAATTTTCTGTATTGATCTGTTGAAGAAATAATACTTCTCAGCTTTTGTCATTCGAGCTTGGTGGATGATCGTGAGCTTCTTGATACCGTAACCAACTGAAACCAGTTTTTCTGCAACAATTATTACTCACCACATGAGATCCCAATAAAAGCAATAGACATACATGCTTGCAGTAAAACAAAGAGAGAGAGAGAGGCTTACTCTCTTTGGGCTTCTTGGTGTCCCCTCTGCAACTTTTTTTTCCTCCTCAGTCTCGTCACCAAACAGATATGTCATCAGCAGGTGCCTGTTCACAATCAATGGAGAAAAGCTTAACACAACTCGTGGACAGAGCATTCTCACTGTTTAATAATAGATTTCTAAACCCTTATCAAGGTCGCATCTCACTGTTTAATGAAAAACTAGCTCAAACACACACACACAAAGGTCTATGATTTCTATTAAGCAGAAACTTGGAGCATCTCACTGTTTAATAATAGAGAACAGAAACTAAGATTTGAACAAGAATCAAGCATTCATGTAAAGACACCTCACCTTGAGCAGGTGCCTGTTCAGAATCAATGGAAAACTAGCTTAAACACACACACACATAGTTTTCTCTACTGAACAAAACTCGTGGATTACTAATATAAGTATCACCATATCAAAGGATTCTTCACTACTATAATGATTACCCTTTTCAAGTTCTATGATTTCTATAAAGCAGAAACTTAGAACATGGCATGTTTTCAATAATACAGAATAGAAAGAATCAAGCTTTCAGAGCAGCAGAGCCACCGATTGAAACTCCAACGGCTTTCCTAGGGAAACTGTAACAATTCGAAACTTGTTAGTTACTGAAAGTCAAATAACCTGATCATCTCGAGGCACAGCCTTCTTTGCCTCAACCTATAAAAATGATTGTTACCACTTAACTTAATATGCAAAAAGATAAAGTTAAAAGATGGTTTTATGATTTTGGTACCGTGCGGCCATCGATGGTGTTTTCTCCATGGTGACTCTTTCTGCAACACAAGGATCAGTAAAGACGACGAAACTGAAGCCACGAGCACGTCTTGTGATACAGCACAGAGTCGCAACAGCTTGCCTTCACACAGAGAAGGCAAGTTCAGCCACAAGAAGAGACAAATTATCAGCCACTTATGATGTGTAACAAACCCCAAATCACAGTACCTTATCGGCCAGTGATTTTGTATAAGAATAGACAAATTGCAGTACATATGATTTTTATCAGATTAGGGTTACAAACCTGGAAGAGATTGCCGTTTATCTGTTATTCCTCCTCGAGTGATCTTCTTCTTCTTTCTTCAATTGCTGTTCCAATGCCATCCAAGATTCCACCGGAAATCTCAGAACCAACGCAGCTGCTAAACAAATAAATCGCAAACGAAGAGAAGAAGAAGAAGAAGCTAGAGAATCGTTGTCACTTTCCAACACCAGAAGTTAAAAACGAAAACGAAGAAGAAGAGGAAAGAAGAAAAAAATCCTAGAGATAGAGTTTTTAAGGTTTGGCTGAGAAAGCCAGAGACGATAGAAAGATATCGGATTGTTTGGGGATTTTATTCTGAACAATAGAGAAAGGAATATGGAAAATAGTTTGTCTAATTTTTTCCAAGTGTCGGCTCCAAACGAAATTTTAGTTCCCTCTAAATGAAAAATATGGTTCCAAAACTAAAATTTTGTTTCCCCTTAGCGAAATTTTACGATAGCATTTATCTAATGCTATTATATAGAACATAAATTTTAAAGTCATCTACGATAGCAGTTCAGTAAAACGTGCTATAACAATGTGCTATCAATGTGAACTTTTTTTTGTAGTGTCTTCCTTCTTGCTTAATACTTAATTAAGAAGGTGTTGAATGATATGAGTAAAGGATATAATTGGTTGATTAGAAGTCGTTGATTGATACTTTTGAATGCATGGATTATATATTTACGTATGCATGCATGTATTACTTAATATATTAACATCTACGTTATCAAGAAGGTGTTGATCTTAAAAAATTATCTTCTAAAATATCAACTTTTCTGTTTTATTCGAACATGTTTTAGTTTCAAATCTTTATAGTTCCTACGAAAGTAATGTTATATTTTTATATCATAAAAATATATGGCATTAGATAACTAATCTCCAATCTCACACTTAATAAAGATATTCGCTATCATGCATTTTAGAAAATCTGCAACAATACGTTTAATATATAGACGTTTGTTTAGAAAGAAACAATACTCACCTCATATAATTTATTACGCACATTCCAAGCACCTCTCTCAGATCAAGAGCTTCTCTCCCTTTCTCCACTGCTCACCAGATAGGTACTCTGCTCTTATTCTTCCTCAACTAATATAATATTTGTATTCTTTAAGTATATCTCATTCTTCGTAGTACATATGGATCATGTGTTTTCTGCTATGTAGAAGACCATTCCCAAATTGTAGTATGATACCAAACCGTAGAGGATGTTAAGGATGTTCCAAACCAAACCGTTTTCCTAATTTTATATATGTGATCTACTGGAAAATCTTAGATCCATTTAGTATCCTAGAGTTTGATGGCTAATTTGTTTGATAAATGTTTTAGAACCATTTAATACCCAATTGGTTGAACTGATAATATAACAATTATTCCCCATACGAGTATTGTGTTTGTTTTTCAGCTGAGCGAGGAGTTGGCAATGTCGCCAAAATTGGTTCGTATATGTCGGATGTTGCTGGGGTCAAAATCGGTCACGACGGAATCAATGTCTGAAAGTCCGTAAAAATCGGCATGAACGTTTTTACGAAAAATAAATCTTAGAAAAAGATTTATTTTTACGAAGAATCTTGCGGAGAAAACACATTCACGAAATATAAGAGAAAGACGCGAACAAGGTTACCGCGTAGCAACCAACGCAAAAGCTGGTCGCTACGTAGCGACCGAGCACATACATGGTTCGATCGCTACGTAGCGACCGAGCTCTCCCCGAAGCTCGGTCGCTACGTAGCGACTGAGCTCTCACTGAAGCTTGGTCGCTACATAGCGACCGAGCTCTCCCCGAAGCTCGGTCGATACGTAGCGACCGATCACGTACATGGCTCGGTCGCTACGTAGTGACCGAGCACCCACACGACTCGGTCGTTACGTAGTGACCGAGCACGCACACGACTCGGTCGTTACGTAGTGACCGTGCTTTCTTAAACATCGATACGACACGAATCCATGCATTCTCGTTTACTCTTTAATGCTATCTCCCGAAGAC
>NC_027750.1:60489959-60491350 GCF_000695525.1 Brassica oleracea var. oleracea
CCAAAGAGACCTAAGACGTGACTCAAAACCCACTTACGATTTCTTAACCAAAAGCCTATAAACCGTAGGACGAACGCAGAAGAGGAAAATGCGTAAACTGACCTAGGAGCGAGTATATAAGGAGTCCTAGGCGAGAGGCACGTGGGACAACTTTTTAGACTCAGAACTCTCGGCACTTAGAAACTCTGAGGCATTATTCTCGACATGCTTTGTTTCCATGACTGACACCCGATTACCAGACGAACGTGCACAAGCAGTACGATCTCTTGGTTCACTCTTGAACTACGTTTGGCTTGATCCTCGAAAGGGGTACGTAGGCAGCCTTTCATAAGGTTCAGTTCGAAATCAATCAAAAACCTTTTCTGTATTTTCTTCGTCTTTTGTTATCGAGCTGCGAGTCAACTAGGTTTGAGCTTTTAGGCCGCTAGAACTAGGTAACTCGCTGACAGCCTTTGCGGCCAAAGCTTTTATGATCTCTTGTAATGATCGTAACGCTCTCATGCGGACTCGAAATAAGATCTACTGTTTTCTCTAAACATGTTTGTTATCTTTTCATGATTTCTGCATATATTTGGTCACTTGCCGTTGGCTCTCGCAGAGATTCGGGACCTCTGGGAAATTAGGGTTTTCCTAGTTTCTTAATTTAAACGTAAATCGACAGTGCAAATTTCGGTGGATAGTCTAGCGAACTAAGTCTTACGTGAATTTTCATGTCTCGATATATTGTCCCATAACTGTTCGTCCAGATCTTGTAAACCGATCTAAACTCTCCAAAAATCGAGAAAAGATCTCCACGCATATCAAGCTCGCTTCCTAAGGAGAGAAAAAACTAGAGACATGAACGTCGTTTTAAAACCGATTCGTTTCTGGCAATTCTCTCGGAACCGACATATTCCAAGTCTTCAACCTGGAAACAACCAAATCACAGTCCAAGTGTCGTCATCAAACCGACTCGGACTGTCGATCATTCTATTCCTCGAGAAAAAAAAGGGACGGAGTAGGTGCGTATACTATACTCGTATACTCCCATACTTCAAAAACATATTCAAACAATACGATGTCTCGTCAAGATCAAGAAAACGCTTTCGACAAAAAAACACTTTCGACAAGAAAACGCTTTCGACAAAGCAAACTCTCGTAGAAATATGCGGAGAAATATTCCTACAATGCGATGTCTTGTCAAGATCATCCTAAAAGCAAACGACAATCTGAGATTCGTCTGAACGCTAGGAACTGATCCAAACCATGTTGGAAAAATTCTCAAAGACTATACAGCATCTATCATCGCAATCATTCGTTTAGAAAACCTCTGCCAAACTTCAGAATGAAAGTCGATGATTTGTTGAAGTCATAAAGATCTTTTCCGATTTGATAAAACGAGTTTCGTATAA
>NC_027750.1:60492876-60495177 GCF_000695525.1 Brassica oleracea var. oleracea
AGGCCGCTAGAACTAGGTAACTCGCTGACAGCCTTTGCGGCCAAAGCTTTTATGATCTCTTGTAATGATCGTAACGCTCTCACGCGGACTCGAAATAAGATCTACAGTTTTCTCTAAACTCGTTTGTAATCTTTTCATGATTTCCGCATATATTTAGTCACTTGCCGTTGGCTCTCGCAGAGATCCGGGACCTCTGGAAAATTAGGGTTTTCCTAGTTTCCTAATTTAAACGTAAATCGACAGTGTGAATTCCGGTTCCCATCGACAGTGTAAATCGACAGTGTGAATTTCGCTACGTACCGAACGAGCTCGACCGAGCCGTGTACGTGCTCGGTCGCTACGTAGCGATCGAGTTTTGCTGAGAGCTCGGTCACTACGTAGCGACCGAGCGACCGAGCACGTACACAGCTCGGTCGCTACGTAGCAACCGAGCACGCTACGTAGCGACCGAGCACGCTATGTAGCGCCCGAGCACGCTACGTAGCGACCGAGCACGCTATGTAGCGCCCGAGCACGCTACGTAGCGACAAGCTTTTGCGCTGGTTGCTACGCGGCAAGCTTGTTCGCGTGGTTCTCCGATTTTTCGTGAATGTGTTTTCTCCGCAAGATTCTTCGTAAAAATAGATATTTTTCTAAGATTTATTTTTCGTAAAAACGTTCATGCTCATTTTTACGGATTTTCAGATATTGATTCCGTCGTGACCGATTTTGACCCCAACACACGTACAACAAACAATTGCAAAGTAATTTTATTTCAGATCCATATTAGTTATCTTAATACCATTGATTCAAATTTTTTATTACTGATAACCAAGGATATGATTTGGTTGTGGGATAAAATTTCATGTATTTTATATTGCATAATTTACTGAATTTTAATGTTTGGTTTTTGAGGAAAACTTATATTGAAACCTGATTATCTACACAAACTATTAGCTTATATCGAAACTTATTAGATAGTAAAAATATAATATAGACATAATATATGACAAATCTATATATTTTCTTTTTAGGAGTTAAAATCCTTTTCTTATTCTTGAAAATAGAGATGGTGATGGTGATTAACCGAATATTTGTATAAACACATTAACTATGTCTACAACAATTATATAGTGGAATGTGCAATGGTACACGTATGATCCTAACCCACATTGGCGATCGCGTGCTCAAGGCCGAAATTATCACTGGCTCCCACATTGGAAAAGAGGTCTTGATCCCAAGAATTGTTCTTTTGTATGATGAAACAAAGTTACCGTTCACATTACGTCGGCGGCAAATCCCTATCAGATTGTGTTATGCAATGACAATCAACAAAAGCCAAGACCAGAGTTTAAAAGATGCCATCTTATATCTGCCTAAACCAGTCTTCTCTCATGGTTAACTTTATGTGGCCCTCTCAGGTGTCACAAGCAAAGCAGGATTAACGATCATCAAAACCGAAGATTCCCACCAGCTGAAAGTGAAAAACATAGTCTACAAATAAATATTCAAAGGCCTTCCTCCCAACAAAGGTATTTTTAATTAAATTAGTAGTCTTCACTCCCATTATTTTCAGAGGTCTTCTAATAAAATATTATATTCACAGATTTACAATAACCAACATAGCAACCAAACAATGATACAATCAAATGAGAAGGACCTACACGAAGTTTTTTCCCAGCCAAGCCAGGTATGTACCTTTTTATATAAATAACATAACTATTGCATTTGCTTAAATTTATGCTTACTAACTTATTCTTAACCAATTTCAGGTCATTTCTTTCTGATGAACCACATCACAACTTCTGATCTACAAAAGACTTAATTTGTTTCTTACATTATTTATTATGTTTACTTCGATACTCTTTTAGCTTTAAAAAAATTGGGTAAATTCGATATTCACCAATTTTCAAACATTTTGGTAAAAAAATTATTCCATTCCAACCAAAAAAAATCGAAACATATAATCAAAAATTGACTATCAACCCATTTTTCCGCGCATCGCGCGGAGACAGGACCTAGTCACAATTAAAATAATAATATATATGTATATATGTATCTCACATTAATAAAAATAAACTAAATAAAATAACACTAATCCAAAAAAGATTTGATAGTTAAATATTTAAACATTATTTAAATTTATACGTTCATCTTCATCATTTAAATTAACAAAAAGATTTTTCAATTTAACTAAAACAAACAAAGTCTCAAATTTATTAAAATTTATATTTATATGTAAATATATATATATATATATATATAAATATGTATATATTTAAAATTAGATGGGAATATATATATATATATATATATATATAT
>NC_027750.1:60497062-60500024 GCF_000695525.1 Brassica oleracea var. oleracea
TATTACTCCATTTTGGAGTGGGTTTTGGAGTGGGGTTGGAGATGATTTTACTGCAAAATGGAGTTTGGAGTGGGTTTTGGAGTAGGGTTGGAGATGCTCTCAGTCAACTGTCAATAGAAATCCAACGGTTTCACCAGTGACGAACGATTCCGATCAATGTCAGTTGGAAGCCGAATAGACTTCTTTAATCTGGTGCCGTTACGGAAATTAATTGGTTCATGCATCTTCATTAACATTCACATTAATACCTACTCTCTACTTCTCACACGATTTCACATTCAATGAATCCCTTCATTCATTCATGTGTGTTAATCCTCCATTATAAATATGAAAGTTTTCTTCCAACAAAATCATCAGTTCATTTCTCTTAATAAACAACACAAAAAGGTGTTAAAAAAAGATTTGTTAAGCTCATGATTGTACTTAACGGCTTGTGACAGAAAATTAAAGTGATAAGAAACAGAAAAAAATGAGATGAGAAACAGAATAAACAGAGAAGAAGCGAAAAGAGAAAGACGATAGAAGAGGGGAGATAACTTTTTTTAGTGAACCATTTTTTTAAAAGATTTATTTATCTTTAACTTATAATAATTTATAACATTTTGATGTTGATTTTTCATCATTGTGGCTCCCTGAAAGATTGTTGGCTCTGATCTCAAGGATACAACAGTTAGTGCCGACACTTATGGATATAGAATCATGTGTGAGTATGCATGATTGTGATTTGTGAGTATATTTCAATAACATCTTTTCCAAACCGACTACTGGACTGTGAATTCTATTTAACTTGACTGCTTCTGTGTCTCCAAAATTGGCTAAGTTTTGATATATATAAGAATGCATTTTTCTTATTATACTTCTAAGTTCGAGTCTGCATATATCACAATAAAATGAGGACGGTGGACGAATGAGCTGAGTGTGGAATACTAAACATGTTCTTACATAAAATTAAAGCGTTGTAGTTTTGTCCAAACACTAACTTATGCCTTATTTAAAACACTCTTTTCCCATAACATATATACTCTGTTCTCGACAAATGACACCTGCTAACCTAAGAAAAAAAAAAACAATCACAGCGTTGACACATTTGAAAGAAAATTCGTCCAACCGCGCCTCCTATTTCAGATAAAAACAAATAGAACTAATACGATATGAAAAACAATAGTTTCAAATATATAGATATACATATGAAAATAATGTTTCATTTGACATCAACCTAAAATAATATTTTAGCACATAATTAATAAGAGAATATCAAAGACATAAATTTTAAAAATATTCATAAGAAAAAAATATACTACGATTTTTGTATTAAAAATTATTTTACTTATTATCAAAATTATCATAATTACAGTAAAATAAACAAAGAAAATATGTAAAACTATTATGTATTCACGAACATTTTAATATTAAGATGATCATGATCTATTAAAAGAATAACAAAACATACACAATAAAAGTTAATATCACCTTAAATTTTAAGTAAGCTAAACCTTTTGAAATACACTTTAACTGATATATTTATGTATTTTTGGTTACTAACACGCCTATAACGGGAATATATATATATATATACATATATATATATATATAGAGAGAGAGATTATGCTAATAGTAAAATTAGTTTTTTGGTTAATTTTAAATTAAGAATATATATATATATATATAGAGAGAGAGCGACAGAGAGAGAGGAAGAAATTATGCTAATAGTAAAAATTAATTTTTTGGTTTGTTTTAAATTAAGAAAATAGTATATCTCATATACATCTCTTGCAAATGTAAACCTAAAACACAAAGCACAAATCATATAAAAAATAATAATCTTGATTACTAGTAAAGTATATCCCGTCCGTAGGGCGGGCCAACACTAGTTGATTATAAAATATGCCTTGATATTACAAGAAAAAATAATAATAAAACATGTGTTGATATTACAAGAGCAAATAATTTATATTGTCTAAATATATTATGCATGATGTATTTGGCTTATGTTAAGCTGAAAATAATATAAGAAAATTAAAACTCTAAATAAAATACGAAAGACACTCAAGAATAACCAAATTCCTAATTAGTTATATTGCAAATTAATGCATTTATTATAAAACATAAAAAAATTAAGTTCAAAGATTCTACTGACCTAAAAATAATAACTTACATGCATGAAAAACCTCATATGCCAAGTTCATATTTAATAACTATTGGATTCATCTAACCATATATATATACATATATATTTTTTTTTAAATATATAATTTATGAAAAGAAATTTGTAATATTTATTAACATATTTTGACTAAGACTAAGGAAATATTCAATCATAATAATAATCAAAATCAATAACAAATAAAAAACAATATCTTGACAAGATATTATAAGGTAAGGAATTTATTTTTATATTATTTTGACTACAATCCAAGAAATTAAGCTCAAGGATATTTCGATAAAATTTTTCATTTATGCAAATTTATGTTATTATATATACAACAACATAAATCAAAATAAAACACTAAACAAAAATTAAGAAAAGTTCATACAAAATGGGTTTCTCCAAAAACATATTGTTCACATTTGTTTTTACCATCTTCTTCGTAATATCTAATGTTCATTGCTACCCAGGTATTTAATTTCACTTGTTTACTTAAATTTATCCTCCTTTATTTATCTAATTATAAGTTTTAACATTCCAATGATTCAGATTTTATATAGACTTTGAAGTAAAACAAGACTACAAAAAATGCTACCTTCCGTGTAAACAAATAGCCGAAGGATGTGAGAGGTTTTGTGCAGCTATGACCATTCAGTTAGTTGGTGAATGTATTTCTGATATATGTTGTTGTAGGTCAAAAATGCCAAATTAACATTATTAGAGATTATACATTTTGTACCAGTGTCAAAAGTGCTAATAAAGATCCAATTCAATTAGCAAACTGAAGTTACTTTGATAGAGAAATTATCTTTCCTT